>NC_141605.1:27307440-27468843 GCF_047967505.1 Dipteris shenzhenensis | reverse complement strand
GCGTCCTTTCCCTTGAGGCACAATAGAGGTCATCCTTATGTCTTCATCATCTCTCCATAGTCGTGGGAGAGAGCTATCCACATCAACAAGAAACTCAGAAATATATACAAGTGACTCTTGTACCAACCAACCCTCGGCCATGCTACCTTCGGGTCTTGCATTTTGTCTCACGAAGCCCTTCAAGGTCTTCATGAAGCACTCGAGGAAGAACAACCATCGTGCATGTATAGTACCGCATATAGCAATCTCATCCACCAAATGCACTATAAGATGTAGTTGGCTTGTGAGAATAGAACATGGAAATGTCTCCTCCACTAAACAAACCATAGATGGTTTGCAAGTTTAGTAACTCAAGGGAGGCACGTAGAACAGAGAATGTGCACCCCTCAAATAGTGGAGTCGATGCTGCAGTAAAAAGATCATCTTGCTCCATGCTATCATCCCTCCCTTGATGGACATATAAATCCCGCACCATATCATCAAACACCTCCTCCTCCACGGCTTCATGAGGTAATGGTAGAGGGCTACTATCACCATCACTCCATGCATCCGTAATGGTCCCTCCTGAAGATCCCACCTCATATCGCCGACGCTTCGCCTCCTCACAGCGAGCATAGGGCAACATATGTGGGTGTGGCACTGCATCCTGTATCAAATTAAAACGGGATCATAACTCAAACATATGAACACCCATAGGTATCTTAATCAACCTTAACTTACAAACCCTTACCATGTTTACAGTCGCATCCCATTCTCCATACTTTGAGATGTGATTGAGTGTAATCCTGCGTGCACGATACATGTTTCCTTGACATCGATCACACATACATTTGATTTTTTGCTCCAACCACATTTCGCAATGGTGGATACAGAGGGATTCATCCTCACTGGAGCTACTTGTGGAAGATGAATACATCCTACAAACAAACAACCCAAAAAATTTTGCTTTTCTTCAAATATTTAATTTTAAAGTTTAAACTCTATGGCGCGTCTAAAACTAGGTCTGTCTGTTCTGTGGTGCACATCTACAAGCACGTCTAAAATCGCATTTGTCTATTTTGTGGTGCGCGTCTACAAGCGCGTCTAAAATCGCGTTTGATTTGTGTATTTAGATGCGTATATAGACGTGCTATTAGACGCGTCTATAGACGCGGCTTTTAAATCTGCTTTTAGCGCGCTTGCTTTGCTTTTCTTCACATTACTTATACTTCGCGTGGCTTGCTCGCTTCGCTATTAGCAGATCCATAGTTTTAATGCTTAAGAGGAAGGCACCCGCACTTACTTTCAAGCTTACACTTAAGAGGAAGGCACCCACACTTACTTCCAAGCTTAAAGAAGAAGAGGGCGAACAAGGAAGAGAAGCAACTTTGAAAAAGGAGAAGAACCTTCCATACCTCTATCCAAGGTAAGTCTTTTTGCAATTGATCTTTTTTGGAAGTTTGCTCTCTTTGGATTTGTACTTTCTCGTATCCAAAAAACGCATGATTTGGGTATCAGTGTTACGTTTTTGTGTCGAGCGCATGTCCTTTTCTACTTTTTAGAAAAGTTCGTCTGTCAGAGCGTGTCTATAGGCGCGTCTTAGAGTGCGTCTACAGGCGCGTTTAGACGCGCGTCTAGCCTGTTTGTAGACACAGACAGTTGCATCTATAGACGCGCTGTTATACGCAAAAATAGACGCGCTACTCAGACGTGTCTATAGACGAACTCCGACAGTAATCCTCTCTTCCCTTCCCCTTTCTTCTCAACTCACCAGTAGTCATCTTTTTTTCTTTTTTCCAGTTCATCATGTGGCCAGGAAGCGCTTCGGGCTCACCTGATCTCCGGGAGTCTATTTTTAGGGACTTATATAACCTTTTAGGGCACCCTCCTAGACCTGCGGAGTTATACGAGTATATGACAAGTACTCTAAACACCCCCCAGGAGTCGGCACTACAGACTCCAAACCACCCCACACCAGCTGAGATCACCCCAGCGAAGTCAGCACAACCCAGCCGGGTACACAACGCAGGCCCATCTCCCATGCCATCTTATGCCCCTTAGCATGCCATATGCTCATGCTCTCATGCTATGCGGAAATAGAGAGGAAATAGAGAATAAGAGGGAAAGGAAAGAGAGAAGAGCTTATGCTCATGCTTATGCTTCTCTCTTTCCCCCTTCTCTATATCCCCCTTCTCTCATTCTCTATTTCCGCATAAGCTCATGCTCATGCATGAGCATAAGCTCATGCTTATGCTCATGCATGAGCATGAGCTTATGCTTAAGTTTCCCCCTTCTCTCATTCTTTATTTCCGCATAAGCTCATGCATAAGCATAAGCATGAGCTTATGCTTATGCTTATGCTTATGCTCATGCTTATGATTCTCTCTTTCCCTCTTCCCTATTTCCCTCTTCTCTCATTCTCTATTTCCCCCTTCTCTCATTCTCTATTTCTGCATAAGCTTATGCTTATGCATGAGCTTATGCGGAAATAGAGAATGAGAGAAGCATAAGCTCATTCTCTATTTCCGCATAAGCTCATTCTCTATTTCCGCATAAGCTTATGCTTATGCATGAGCTTATGCAGAAATAGAGAATGAGAGAAGCGTAAGCTCATGCTTATGCTTCTCTCATTCTCTATTTCCGCATAAGCTCATACTTATGCTTCTCTTTTTCCCCCTTCTCTATTTCCCCCTTCTCTCATTCTCTATTTCCGCATAAGCTTATGCTTATGCATGAGCTTATGCGAAAATAAAGAATGAGAGAAGCTTCTCTCATTCTCTATTTCCGCATAAGCTCTTTCTCTATTTCCGCATAAGCTCATGATTATGCTTCTCTCTTTCCCCCTTCACTATTTCCCCCTTCTCTCATTCTCTATTTCCGCATAGCTCATGAGCTATGCGGAAATAGAGAATGAGAGAAGGGGGAATGAGCTATGCGGAAATAGAGAATGAGAGAAGGGGGAAATAGTGAAGGGTGAAAGAGAGAAGCATAATCATGAAAGAGCTTATGCGGAAATAGAGAATGAGAGAAGCATAAGCATGAGCTCATTCTCTATTTCCACATAAGCTCATTCTCTATTTCCGCATAAGCTCATGATTATGCTTCTCTCTTTCCCCCTTCACTATTTCCCCCTTCTCTCATTCTCTATTTCCGCATAAGCTCATGCTCATGCATAAGCATAAGCTCATGCTTATGGTCATGCATGAGCATGAGCTTATGCTCATGCTTATGCTTCTCTCTTTCCCCCTTCTCTATTTCCCCCTTCTCTCATTCTCTATTTCCGCATAAGCTCATGCTTTTGCTTCTCTCTTTCCCCCTTTTCTATTTCTCCCTTCTCTCATTCTCTATTTCTGCATAAGCTCATGCTTATGCTTCTCTCTTTCCCCCTTCTCTATTTCCCCCTCCTCTCATTCTCTATTTCCGCATAAGCTCATGCTTATGCTCATGCATGAGCATGAGCTTATGCTCATGCTTATGCTTCTCTCTTTCCCCCTTCTCTATTTCCCCCTTCTCTCATTCTCTATTTCCGCATAAGCTCATGCTTTTGCTTCTTTCTTTCCCCCTTCTCTATTTCCCCCTTCTCTCATTCTCTATTTCTGCATAAGCTCATGCTTATGCTTCTCTCTTTCCCCCTTCTTTATTTCTCCCTTCTCTCATTCTCTATTTCTGCATAAGCTCCTGCTCATGCATAAGCATAAGCTCATGCTTATGCTTCTCTCTTTCCCCCTTCTCTATTTCCCCCTTCTCTCATTCTCTATTTCTGCATAAGCTCATGCTTATGCTTCTCTCTTTCCCCCTTCTCTATTTCCCCCTTCTCTCATTCTCTATTTCTGCATAAGTTCATGCTTATGCTTCTCTCTTTCCCCCTTCTCTATTTCCCCCTTCTCTCATTCTCTATTTCCGCATAAGCATAAGCATGAGCTTATTCTCTCTAACTCTTATTCTCTATTTCCCTCTTCTTCCTCTTCTCTTTCCTTTCCCTCTTCTTTCCTTTCCCTCTTCTTTCTCCTTGCCTATGCCTATGCCTATGCCTATGCTTATATTTGTTTTTTTGTTTTTTGTTTTCGTGTTTGTGTCTATGTTAGACATGGGATCACGTCGCTCATCCGATGAGTATGGACAGCCTTGCAGGAGAAGAGCTCCACGTAGCACTGTGACTACCCCTCGGGGAACTCCTTTGCTAGCCGCGCATGGCTTTGTCGGGAGTCCCGACGAGTTTGTAGCGCAGATGAGCGATAAGGAGGCAGCGAGATTCTTCTCTCTACTATCTCAGAGGACCTCAGTAACTCCCTCCCCTCCACCGACGGGTGGACATACTGCCCAGCCGTCCCCTCGTGCCCCTTCGACCGCGGGGTCATCACCTGCGCATGCCTCTCATAAGGGAAGAAAGAGTAGGATGGGCGGCTCATGTTGTGTTGACTCGGGAGATGTAGACGAGTCAACACACTCACGCTCCTTTAGGTCTCCACTTGGTCCAGAGACACAGTATCAGTTAGGTCCCTTTCCCCCTCCTACTCCCATTGCTACTCCAAGGCATAGGCCATTTTCCGACGAAAATACCGATGCTTTTTACATTAAATTTTTTTTTTCACGGGCGCAAACGTCGCTATAAGTGTCGCTAAAAGCATCGAAAAAGGACCGTCGCTATAAAGTGTCGCTATATAGCGACATTGGCAAACATCACTATATAGCGACACTGTTAATCGTTGCTATATAGTGACACTGGTAAACGTCGCTATATAGCGACGATTAACAGAACTTAAAAAAAAAGGGTTAGTGGGGCTAAACAGGGCTTCCTAATCCAGTTTAGCCCCACTAATCCTTTTTTTTTTGGGTAATTACAAAACAAAGCTTTTTTATAATAAAATTTCCCTTATGAAAAGGGTGATACAAAATCGCTCTTGTGAAATGATGAGCAACAAAAGCATATACATGTCGGACATATACAACATTGTTTGTAACAAAATTACCCTTTCGAAAGGGCGATACAAAATTGCTCAAACGAGCGGATATACAAAATGCTACTACCACTACTACTCATCCGAATCCGAATCATCCTCGTCTTGTTGGCCTGTTCCTTGGTCCTCGTCACCTGCGTCTTCTCCCTCGTCCTCGTCACCTGCGTCTGATCCTTGGCCCTGTTGATCGCTTGCCTCTGATGATGGGACGCTTGAGCTTTGACCCTAAGAGTGAACCATATAAATCGAAAATTAGATTGGAACTTAAATTAAAAAGTGAGATTACAAGTAGGAGTAAAACTTATACCGTGCGAGCAACCACCTCAGCCCAATCGACCGTCGCTCCCATTGCCTCTTGCTCAATGAACCATGGCTTTATTCCTATCCGAAATGCGCATCGCATCTCTGCATCTGTAGGAAGACGACCCATCACAGCTTGTTGTGGATCCAATTTACGAGAGTTAGAGTTAGCTAAAGTGCATGTAATATGTAGTAAAACAAATAGAACAATACATTAAATGAGAAGAAGTAGACTTACCACGGTTGCCTCGAATGCATACCGTCCACCTGCACCAAAGTGCGAAGTACCTATGACATCCAGCCATCTCTTCGCAACCCTCCTCTGACCCTCGAACAATTCAGGATGGTCCCTATGTTGCTTCTTGAAGTACTTCCAAACAGCTTTGTCTGCCCAGCTGGGTTTAGCCGACCCCTTTGTGATGGAAGTACGCAAGGTTGATCTATGATGCTTCAAGACCAAACCAATGCATTCTCGCATATAATCGTCATTAAACTCCACATTTGGCGGATTAGGGTATCTTTGTTTTAACTCATTGATGACCGCCTGCTTCTTTTGGGCATCTTGATACCGCCAATCGGTATTTATGCCGCTCTTGAAGTGATGACTTATCCACCTCCTCATGGTGGCCAATTGCTTTGCCCTTTCTATCTTCTATTATCTCTCCGGCAGCTGTGATTTGATAGGAGATATCCCCTGATGAGTAAGGAGGACTGACGGTAGCAGAGTCAGAAGGAGTGGAAGCTGCACGTACTAATCCCTCCACAAATTGTGTCATCTTGTAGCTTGATATCATGGGCAGATACCCTACTCCTGTTGAGACAACCTACCACCGCCACCATCGCAGAGGAGATACATGGAGATACCCTATTTCGTTTTGGAGTTGTAATGTTTTATTTGGAATTGTAATTAAAATGCGGTTGGCTGTAAGAATTGAATTACACAATGTGGAAATGGGATTCTTGTAACTATATAGAATACACAACATACATAGCATTCTATAAATTTATAAAAAAATATTATAAAGCACGTCTATCAGTGCGTCTATAAATGCGTCTATATATGCGTCTGTCTGTTCGAGAAGCGTCTATTTGCGCGTCTATAAACGCATTTATAAGACCGTTTAAAAACGCGTCTATACATGCATTTAATGATGCGTCTGTCTGGTTTTTAAATTTTTAAGTAGAGCGTCTATTTACGCATCTAAATGCGTATCTATATGTGCATGTGTCTACTATATAGACGCGCTGTTAGACACGGGTCTCTAGATGTAAAAATAGACACGCTCGTAAGTTTTTTATTTAGTTCGATAAACGCATCTGTGTGCACGTCTGTAGGTACTTTGTCTTGTTGTGTATACTTTGAATGGCTACCACCCTCTCATTCCATGTATATAGTGATTGGCTTGTATGAGTGGCTAGAGCTAGTAGTTGGTGCTACTAGTGCTACTAGTTGGTGCTACATACCTGTGCTACTAGTGCTACTAAAAAGTGGTGCATATTGTGCTGCTAGTCCTACCCAGTGATACTACTAAATTAGTAATGCTGCTTCTACTAATTAGTGATGCTACAAATTGATGTTACAAACTGGTGCTACTAAAAAGTGGTGTATATAGTGTTGCTAGTCTTGCCCAGTGATGCTACTAATTAGTAATGCTACTGCTACTAATTAGTGCTACTAGTGCTATTACAAATTGGTAATGCTACTAACTAGTGCTGCTACTACCACTAATTAGTGCTGCAGCTGCTAGTTGTTAGTGCTGCTGCAAGTGGTTGGTGCTGTTGCAATGTGTTGCTAGTAGTGGTACTTAGTGCTTGGCTTAGATTAGTGATTAGAGCTAATAGTTGGTGCTACTAATTAGTAATGCTATTGCTACTAATTAGTGATGCTGCTAATTAGTGCTACTAGTGCTATTACAAATTGATAATGCTACTAAGTAGTGCTGCTAATGCCACTAATTAGTTTTGCAGCTGCAAGTTGCCAGTGCTGCTACAAGTGTTTGGTGTTGTTGCAGTGCCAGTAAGTGCTGCTAGTAGTGGTACTCAGTGCTTGGCTTAGATTAGTGGTTACAGCTAGTAGTTGGTGCTACTAGTGCTACTAGTTGGTGCTGCTACTACATACTGCTACTAAAAAGTGGTGTATATAGTGCTGCTAGTCCTTCCTAGTGATGCTACTATAGTGTTGCAACTGCTAGTTATTAGTGCTGCTGCAAGTGGTTGGTGTTGTTGTAGTGCTAGTAAGTAGTGCTAGTAAGTGCTGCTAGTAGTGGTACTCAGTGCTCAATATGGTTAGTGTCTTCCATCACATTGCAAAAAGGATTTTAATACTATGTACCTCCCAAGGACATTCTATTAATTTTAAGCACATTACATTATAAAAACACAAAGCAGGAGTTAAAAGAAGAACACTATGAATGAGTCTTTGTTTCAACTGGAAAAGGAATCCAATTAGTCTTCCATCTCCAAACACCTAGGTTAGCTGACTTTGGTTTGAGACCCACATATAGGGTTCATCTATTCCTTTTGTATGTAGAGAGAGTACTTTTGGCTTTCACAACTAAGAAGAGGAAAATTGTTTTCAGCCTCCACCTTTGTGTGTATTCCCCCATTGTGTATGTGAGAAAGCTGTAAGTGAGACTCCTTACTTCTCTCCCACTCTCTTCACAGCTTCTTCGTGCAAACACATGAATAACTGAAAAACCATCTTCCAGGTGTTTGAAAAATCAAAGTTGTGCAAGCACCAAAGTTTGTGCAAGTGAGACTAACATACCTCTGCAGAATCCACTGCAACCTGAACATTGCTGGAGCTATCAAGCTCCATGTAGGCAAACATGGATTTTAGATTTTGACATGCAGAAAATGTTTTCATGTTTCTGCTGCAGTCTCATATGCCTCCATGGCATTGGCCGTATCATTCTTCACCTTCTGGCATTTTGCCTTCTCAAGAGACTCCATTGCCTTTTTGTATTCCTCCCTTGCCGCAGCTAGCATCTTTTCTCTGTCTTGCAACAGTATCACTAAATTCTCCGACCTGGCATCTTCTGCGCCTGGGGTTGGCCACCCTTAGCTACTCGCATCAAAACAAACGATTCCACCAACAAAAGCTTGGGAAGCCAAAGGAGTTCCAGATTTCCTCTTAATGTCGTCCTTCTTACCACTTGTCGAACTTTTGCTGGAGCTTGTCTTGATGTTGGACCAAGGAGATTATGCTCTCAGCAAAATGTGCCCAAACAATCAACCCTGTGTTTGTCCTGTCCATACTCATAAGAAAATCCTCTCACAAATGAGAGGGACAACTCCAAGTTGAATGGAGATTCTTAATAGACATTTAGATGAAATTCTAGAAGTTGGGAGTATACCTCGGGCTTGACTAACCGGCACTTTATTTGTTCTTTTTTTTCTTTCCCCTACCGAAGGTGGGAAAAAACAATCAACCAGAACCTATCCAAAACATCAAGTTCTATGGGTTGGCGGGGGTTCAGGCCCACCAAGCTCAGGCCATACTCTACGTGGAATTCCTCCTTGGTCTTGCAAAACACCTTCTGGCATGGAGTGTCAATGTGGGGTGCTTTAAACCTTGACATTGCCCCAAAAAGTGAACTGAATACTGATACTACAAATTTAAAATATAGATATGTACACAGACAAACATCTGATATGGACTCTAAAAAAGGAAAGAGATATACTCTTAAAGACACAGTTAAAACAGATATAGATTGTGTTAAAACAGTTAAAACAGTAAAGCAAATTTGTGGCTACATGACATTCGACAAGCCAACATTGTATGCTAAAGAGGATTTGAAAAGGCAAGATGCAGAAGCTTTGTCACCAGCCAAACTCTTCTATGAAGTCTTTATCTAATAGCGTCATGTCTTTGCACCTCATTTTCATGCATGTGCAAGCTGAACATGAATTTGTATTGAAGGGTTCTCTTCCTCTCATCGTTATAGAGGCCCTCTCCATTAGTTTCATAGTGGAGGGCTCCAAACTCGCCAACAGTCCTACATTTCGAAGCTGGATGCTACAAACAAGTAAGGAGCTCGTTTTTACAGAAAGAACAGTCCTACATTTGGAGGAGCTCATTTTTACAGAAAGAGCAGTCCTACGTTTAGAAGCTTCAGAATCAATGGCTACTTTTGGACAAGCAAGGAGCTTGTTAAAAAAAAAGAACAATCCTGGAGCTATGTCATCTCACCTAGTGCACCTGCTCGTGCAAGAAGGATGTCGCTAGGCTTCGCTTGCAACTCGCTCCAGCTCATGATTAGCAATAGAAGAAGCAGACTTTAGCAGAAGGAAGAAGAAGACCAGGAAGGAAGCTTTGCATGTGCTGCATAGGGCTTGGTTCATGCAAAACTTTCGTTTCGTCTACAAGTGTGGGTGAGAGACGAAATCTACAGTCAGTGTAGTGTGTGTCACCAAAATCATAACAATCTGTTACACTGAGTTAGTTGGTAAAGGCTTTCACTCATCCATGATTCAGTTACACGCTTTTTAAAAAGATTGTTCACCCCTCTACTTGTTGCCAATATATTACTATTGGGGCACCACTATTTAGCACATGCAAGTGTACCACTTTACCATGCACCCACCCACGGACTAAAATTCGTGAATCCTGTCGCACCTTGATCTAGCGTGATGTGTGTCTCGTGAAGAAATACGATGAGATGACGATGGAAAAGATGAATATGAAGAAGCATGAGATGAACGAATAGAGATCAATCCATTACAATTCAAGATGAACATCTAATGGACACGTCTATCTAACTAATTTGCATGGAAACTTTCCTATGGAAACTACCAAGTGTGCAAGAATAGAATCCAATGGTCCATAATTTTTGAATCTAATCTAACGATCCAAAATTCTCCAATCATCCCCTAAACCTCTACGTAACAGAGAAAAGAGATGTGTTCAATATATCAACGTAACATTTCACCGAGCATATATATCATCTTTTGAAACGTAACATTTTGGGTAAAGCAAGAAGGAAGAAGGCTTCATACATGGCTATGGCGCAGCAGCAGCAGCAGAGCTTGCTTGCTCTCATCCACCTCTACAGCAGCGAACGCCTCGCTCACGGTTAGTTTCCTCCTCTCAATCTTCTTCCTTTCACGCTTCTCAATCTCCTTCCTTTCTTTATAGCTTTAACGATGCGTAAATCATTGTCCATATCGAAGAATTTCTATCGAATGACGGCTTTAACGGTGCATGGATGAATATCGAGTTGCCTTGGCCCTTAATCTATTCGAGTCACGCTGCATCAATCTTTCTGAAAGACACAAGAATTACTATCATGCTTCAGCGCACTGCTCCATATAGTTTCTCCTTAGCCTTCTTGATGAAATCCTCCTTTCCGTAAGCGTTTTAGAGTTGTTGATGTGCTGTGTCAGCACATTTCACATCTTGTCTGCAGAACATCACGTACCTCTGGCGTTTGGTCTCTTATATGTAGATTTGTGACGGGATAAGTAGTTTATTAGCTGTAGCTTACCGAAAACTTTATTCCATGGGATACGTTGTGGAAGCTCGGGTGATGATGCTGGAAATATCTTGACCGACACGTACTACACAACCGTGCTGCGTCGCGATTCATGTACCTGAGAAATGTAAACGATTTGCTACTCCTTGAAGAAACACAAAACGTTCGGGCCGTTCAACAGCTGGGATCTGTTTGACGTTTTCTGAAATCCTTTCTTTATTTGCGTCAGCGGAAACCAGGAGAGCTTTAGTATTTCAGAGCTTGCAATTTCTATCTACAGAACGCAACGTGGGAGAATTGAAAAGTCGAAATTTGGCGCTGAGAGCCGAGTTGGAGAGCGCAGCATCAGCAGTGGAAGACGCTAAATCGCAGAAAAAATCAGTCGTGGAGCGTTTGAAAGGACTTCAAGCAGAGTTGACTGCTATCGAAATGGTGATACAAGCTAGGCAGGTATTTTCTTATGGGACACCCTGGAGCGTCTTTTGTCGTGCAAGGCTATTGATGTAATCGAAGCATGCGGCGAAGCAAGTGCCCGTACTTAAAATCTGCTTTTCCAGCATGTGACTCTTTGGTTCATGCGCACCGTGACGGATGAATGCAGTATGAAGAAATCTCACGAAAGAACATTCTTTTTTGCAAGCTTCAGGCAAGGATTCAATTTCAGCAAGATGAGATGGCCAAAACGAAAAATGAAACTGAAGCTCTGGAGGCAAGCGCTCTCTCTCTCTCTCTCTCACACACACACACACACACACACACACACACACACACACACACAGAGGCAGGCAGGCTTTGTACAGTGCATCGGAGTCAAACTTGAAGTTTGTGTACGTAAAATGCACATGCATGGAGGATTACATGAACATTCAGTTACAGATGCGTCAAATTTGGGCCAGATTTTTAGAACGTGTACTGGAAATTGAGTCCATGAAATATATCAAAGGATTGATTCCAATTAGCAATGCAACAGATTCAATATTTCTTGAAATGCTACAATAAAAACAAGGAAACCATGGCCGGGTATATATCGAAACAATGTCAAAATCACTGTTCAGACCTCGGGGGGGTCACTCATCATATGTAACCCTATCACGTGAGTTCAACAGAAGGATATTTTTTATTCCTAAAATTTACAGAAATAAATATACATAAGGGACTATTTAAAATAGTTTTCGAAAAAATTTACAGATTTGTATAGAAAAGGGGTACATTTTATTAATGAAAAAATCTACAGATAAGGGATTTTAAATATAGGCCTTGAACGCACGTGATATAGAGGGTTTATACATAGTGACCCCCCCGAGGTTCAGACAACTAGATTGAAATTTGAGATTTTAGCTTAAATCCAAAAAATTATGGGATTAATATAAGTCTTTTCTGCACTAACTTGTTTGTTGGTCATGACATGATGATGTAATGGTCAATATCCAGCAAGAACAGCGGCTCTTAAGGTATGCTGAAAACACATGATAAATCTTAAGGTTTGCTGAAAACACACCATAAAGTATCTTTATTGCATTTATTCACAAACGAAGTAGATCTAAAGCAATTGTTGCCCTTTGTTCATGCAGGGATAATTTTATGGCGGCAATGTTGCAAATGAATGAAAAATTACGGTTGGTTTTTCTTCTACCCATTCCTATTTTATACTACAAGGTCCTAATGTTTATGGGTGGATTAAAGAAAGACACGTCTTCTGGTTGAAAGATATCACGAAGATTGGGGGAATTTTTCTCCGATTGAGTGCATGCCCTTCCTAGTCGCTGTAAAAGATAGGCTGAGTTCATTGTTTTTGAGAAAAATCCATGGTAACTGAATGAAGTGTGTAGAAATTTAAAACCAATCGAGGTTCCTCCAAAATATCTCCACCATAGATGATGTCACACACAAATCAAATCAAATCCCCAAGGGCACTTGACCCTTCAAGCTCACACAAGACAAACTACAACCCTTTTCACACTAACACTAAAACAACCCTGTTCACACTGCACAATTTGAAATGCCCCAACAAGCACATGGACATGGTGCCATGTGGAATGGGGGACAAGAGAGTTTGTTTGTGGGTATGAGAAGAAGATGCTACATGGGCAGACCTCGGTGGATAAGAACATCCATATTGCAGCCATGTGGATAGCACTGGACACTGCCACCTGGGCTGCTGTACAGTCCACTTTCTAAGGTGGGCAGGAGCTCTGGATTAGGGCCTGCAGCAGGTGAAACAAGTACAGTGCTGATGATCAGACAGGAGCAACAACAGAGGAAACAGAGGTTCTGCAAGGCCTGAAGGTGACAAAGGTGCTTCGTAAGCAGGACTGTAAGGCTAGACTGTAGGATCAGGTTGGCAGGACAGAAGCATGACGGCAGGTACTGTGACTGGAACAATCTGGGATTGTACTGGTTGGCATTGCAGCAGAGTCAATGTCTGTTGCAGAGCCGCAAGGCTGCAGATGGGCTGGGGCAGATCCCAGCAAGAGGTGCTGTAGCAGGGCCTTAAACAGACCTAGGAACATGTCAGCAAGTCTGTGGTTGGCTGACAAATGGTCGGCCGGTCAGAGGCTATATGCCCTATAAACAGGCCCACTGTGGGGGCAGTCATTCATTCAGTGAGCCCCACAGTTGGCTGCATCGGGCTGCATCCAGAGCAGCAGGGAGATCAAGGAGAAGATGTGCAGTGCCTCACCATTGCCTGCTTTGCAGATCAGCAAGGAGGCCTGCTTCTGCGGCCTTTAGGCAGCCCACTGAAGCTCCATAGGCTGACAAACAATTGAAAGTGCCAGTAGGAAGTACCAGGCAATTCTGAAGGTATCAGGGGTCCACATCTAGGCAATACCTTGACTCCTGGATGGTGCCACACTGTTTTTGTCCATCATTGGAGCATTCTACAATACATGTTTGGCTGTTCTATTCTATTGTCCATTGTTCTAGATCTGTGCCTGTATCTATCTCTATCTACATTTGTGCACATTGTGTGTTTCCAAGGCTAAGTTTTTGCTCTGTGGGAGTGTTGGCTACAGCAAGCAACCTCTATCTCTGTTTTCTAATGTGGTATCAGAGCCCTGAGGAAGATTCACAAGTGCGACGAGATCTCATTACAGGCTCGTAAAAATCGAAGTCATTCCTACGTCTGAAGGACAGGTACCTTTGCGAGAAGGAAGGTGACCAAGATTTAGACATGTGTATTTAATCATTTGCATTTTGTGTTGAGCCTACTCCAAGAACTTCAATCCAATGGCAACACATGCACAATCACTATGGATGCCTCCGTGCAGCCCTGTCTCCCTCTCCCTCTCCCGCCTGCTCCTTCTCTCTCCTCCCTCTCAACTGTCTACCCCCTCTCTGGTCGTCCTCTCCTGAAGCCCGTTCACCCTCCTTTGTCTCCGTTTATCTCGTGTTTTGTTCCAGCTGAAGAGGATAGGTGAAGCACCTGTCTGTTCATCAGGTTTCCTGGCCTTCCACAAGTTAATTAGCGGCTGCTTCTCACCATCGAAGCTTCTTTCAGTCTGGTCACGGGGGTTCCCCCACTACCTAGTCTGCCTTCTTTGGCAGTACCACTAGCTAGGTGAAACCTTATCCAAACCTCAAAACCAGGTTCTACAGTCAAATCGCAGCCTTCTTGCTAAATCACACTTCAGAAAACATGCCCACATGTGGCTGGAATCAAAATCGCAGCAACAGAAACCAATTCGCAGCATTTTAGAACAGTCTGCCTATTGAAAACCACTTGGTCTGGGGGCTGTAAGGCTGTGAGACAGCTTGGGAACCTTTCGTAAGAGGGCTGGGCAGAAACAGCAGTAGAGAGAGTGTGGGACAAGGAGGGAGAGAGAGAAAACTCAGCACAAGGGGCCATAAATAAGGACTGGTCCTCCCGTAGGTCTTCATTGCAATAGAAATTTGTTTGTACAAAGTGGCTCACAAAGGAGCAACAACTGAATACAAATTTCAACAACTGTGGGAGTATAGGGGCTCTCAATTTATAGACTAGGGTGCCCCCCCTCCTCTGTCACGAGGGCAAAGTTTCCCTTTAAACTTTTTCACTTTTTTTCTCTTTTCCTTTGCTCCCCAGTTTGGTCCCCTACCGGGATCACCAAAGTACCCACTTGATCTCTCGGAGTTGCCACTGACTTGCTGATTGGAACCTCTACTGGACTGAGTGTCCTTCACCTTCACAAACCTACCTGGCTCCTTCAGATGCTCAAAAGAAGAGCATAGATCTCTTCCTGGGAGCTACCGTCCTGAAGAGCCTTTCCTTCCCAAAACACTTGTTGAATCTCCGTGAAGCGCAACTAGTGCCCGAGACTTGCCCCAGAAACTCAATACAAGAGTAGGAAGGCACCTGTGAAGTCAGTTCTCCAAAACTCCTTTACTGGCTAGTTATGACTAGCTAAACTTAGCTGGGGCTAAGTTAGCAGAACCGCCAAAAGGATTTGGCTGTGCCGCCAAAGTTAGTCGAACTGCCAAAAGGGAGGCCAGCCGCCGGGATTCGAAGGCAGGACTTGGAGGTAACTACACGCAGAGCTTTACGTTGGGCTAACCAAGAGGGCGGGTCATTGCTATTAGTTACTAAAGGTCCCCACTAGCTTATATCGTGTCTCTGCTTCTCCATGCGCTCAAACCTTTCCTCTCTGCAGTCGACAAGCGGAATCGAACCTGCCACTACCTGTTCGAGGAACCGCCGCACTAACCACGGAGCCAACCACTAGGTTGGTGTAACCAAGCGCGCCTTCTTCTCTTTATTCTGTGAACTCTGCGCAGGCACGTCCAAAAGATTGCGCACCCGCGCGCAGGGATTCGAACTCGGGACCTCGGAGACCACAGTCGAGGCACTTATCGTCGAGCCAACCACGGGGACCTAGTCACGGTTAGTGTAACTTAGCTGAGCCCGTGGTCTATATCCTGTACTCGATTGATTGGCAAAAGGGGGTCGGCCCCCTCGTCGGCTCGCGACCTGTCTCCCCTCTGCCGGTGATCGAACCTGTGACCTGTAGGCTAGTGCTCGGAATACATCACGGCCCGGCTAGCCACCGGGGCCGTGGCCTTGCTTGACTATACTATTCCACGTATTGGTTATATAGAAGCTTTTGGGCTTCCGAGCTATGGCGAGCTGCCCGGCGCCATGCACACGTCGAACGCTTAAACCGTGGCGTCGCCCTTCTGCTCTAGACCCTGGAGCATCCACAGACGAGAGGTGGTCGGCAATGAAGGTGTCAATCGGTCATAGGATCTCTTCTCGACTTTCCGTCACTCTCCGTCGGGTTCCGGTGGAGGATTTCCGTTGAGGCACCAAGTGTCCGTCGAGCTAGCGCGCACGATCTGGAGCTCCGCTATGATCACTGCTCCGGCTCTGTGATCCTGTCGAGGGAGCGCCTTGTTGTACCAAAGGGCTCGTGGAATGGAGTCCTGAAGCTCCTAGACTACGCCTTATCGGCTGAAGCGCGATGGAACTGTAGTTCCGTCCTCTTCCGTCCGTAAATGGCAGGGTCTCAGACAGATCGTTCTCTGAGACCCGGACTCCACGCACCCTGCCGTTTGGTAGGGGAGATGTTCGGAGGGGTCTTCAAGTAGCCACGAGTTTTCGAGTCGAACGGTCAGCTACACACCCCGCACTACTCTCTGCATCATCGACGGAATCCCCTGAGCGATCACTGCGACGCTCACGACGCCCTCCACAGCCTTTCGTTCGCAACGCCCTTTCGTGGGCTTCTTCTCCAAGCCAAGGGGAAGCCCTGGCTCTAAGGGTAGCCCTTGCCTTCACCTGCAGACACCAAACTCGACGAAGGGGAGGGGATACGAACAATGCCTCACAACGACCTTCATTCGTGAACACCAAACAGACACTCAGGGAGAAATGATCTTGGCATTCAAAAGGAAGGGGGCCCTGTGGTCAAAACGCCACAGGGCAGATTACATTGAAAGAAGAAGAAGAGGAAAATCTCACACTCTCTCCCTCAGGATTACAAGGAGCTCTCAGCTCTGCATGTTCTCTCCCAGCTCTGGTCTCTCACCATTCTGGTCTAAACCTTCTGTTCCCCCCTCAATCCTGCGTGTGAGTGGTTTTGTATTTTTGGAGGGAGTTCTCTCCTTGGCTCCAACGTCCAGCCGCCTCCATTAAGGCTTCTTTCCTCCTTTGGTACACCTTCCAACAGTCACTTAGAAGGGCCAATCAATTCAAATGCCCGTTTGAATTGAACCCTTTAGCCATAGTTGGGGAGTCCAACCTTACCATGGGCTGCTCCCCTTGGTTAGGTCTTAGAGGTGTCAAAGGGTTGCTCCCCCTTTGACCCAAAAGAGGGCAAGGACCTCCTCCTTGCTGCCGATGTCGAGTCCGGAGGGAATGATGAAGGAGGGACGGACTGAGGCTCAGTCCCTTGTCAACGGGCCACCCGTTACATTCCCCCCCCTTTTACTCTTGCTCCCTCGCTTCTTTGGAAAGGGGTGTGACTCATTGTAGCCGCGCACGATGTCCACGAACCGCCATAGAGAAGGTTCCATCCTCCACGAGTCTCCACTTGAAGGCTGCTCCCTCTAGTGACATAGGTACAATCTGTTAGGCCCGAACTGGTTCGGTCTATCACGGTGTGCCATGATACTCTCGAGGTCTTCACCATCTCCTTGATCCATCACTAAAGCCGGACCTCTATTCCGCTGCTCCTGATCTGGATCCTCTTCCTGATCTTTACCCAGCTGCTCCCGGGCAGATCTCAGCCTTTTTTTCCTCTCCTTGTGGATGGCTCCTCCTGCTAGAGCTGCTCCTCCTGCAGAAGGTAGTACTGATGTAGCAGGAGCTCGCAGCTCACTGTCCCTTTCATCAGCTCCAACCTGTCAGGTGCCTTGGCTGGAGGGTCTATTTCTGGACATACCTTCATTTCCTGGTCATCCTCCCGTTTAGGAAGAAGCTCCCTTGGAAGCTCTTTGGGTAGGATCTCAGCGTCCTTCGCCAGTAAACCCTGCACCTCTTTTGGTACGTGTTCCATAGATGGAACTGAGTTCTCCTCATGCTCTTCCAAGACCACTAGGTAGGCTGTACTACCTTTCCCTACTGCTTCTTGCAATGGCATAGCTGAGAGGAGTTGGGGCAACGTGCCTCCTGTTTGCCTTGATGCTTTTACCACCTCCCAACCTTCATCCTTGCAGAATACTAGCTGTTCATCATGGCTGTTGATCAGGACCCTGTTGGCCCTCAACCACGTTTGCCCGAACACCATGTCGAAGTCATCCATCTCCACTACAGAAAATTCTGCCTTGTGAGAACAGCCTCCCACTTGGACACTGACTCCTTTAGCCACCTTGACCACTGCTTGCCCTGGAGTGTTTACTGTCTTCATGACTTTGCCTTCACAGAATTCAGCTCTCAGCCCGATCTCCTTGGCTTTCTTGGAGGTGATGAAGTTATGGCTAGCTCCACTGTCCACCATAGCCCTCACTGGGTGTCCGTTTACTGTAACAGTAATGAACAACAGACCGGATGCTACCTTATCTTCACTCATAGCCCCTAGAAGCTGAAGGGGTGTCATGGTTTGTGTGGGCTGTCCATCCTCAGTTTCCTAGATAGTCTGAAGTGACTGTCTCATAGGGCAATCCCTGGCAAAATGGGCTCCAGTGCAGATATAACAGCCACGCCCTTTCGGGGCTGAAAGGCTTGATGAAGCTTTGGCTGATCCCACACTGCTTTTGGGCTGAACAGCACCTACTGTACTTTTACCTTTTTTGAGCAGCAGTAACTTCCGGTTTGGCCTGCTCAACTGGACTCTCTCCCATAGGACGGTACTTCTTCTTGGAGACAAACCGCTTGAACTTTTTCTTCTCGAAAGGGGAAACCCCTGGTTCACTTGGCTTGGACTTGGCTTGACCTTGTCTCTCACCACCGTGCTGCTTCTCTTGCCAATCGGTGAGGCGGTCCGCTACCTCATATGCTTCCGCCACGGTCTTTACATGCTCTCTCATGAGCTCATCATGCGCCCAAGGCCTCAGCCTTTTGATGAAGTAGTAAAGCCGATCGGCCTCACTCATCTCCTTGATTTGTAGCATGAGGGAGGAGTGAGCTTTGATGAAGTCCCTCAGGGTTCCGGTGTGTTTGAGACTGTTCAAGGCATCCCGAGCCTTCCATTCGATGTCGAAGGGCAGAAACTGTAATCTCAGCCTTTGTGAGAGCTCATCCCACGTGGAAATCGTGTAGGTGTTGCGGTGGGTTCTCTCATCTTCTTTGTAATTCCTCCACCAAAGCTTGGCATCATCCACCAAATAGGTTGAGGCATGGAGCACTTGCTCTTGGGGCTCGGTGATCTTGGCAAGGGTACTAAGGTATTGCTGCATATCATAGATAAAGTTCTCCAATACCTTGACTTCCCGTGCGCCCGTGTATGGTTCGGGCTCCTTGAGTTTGATCCGATGCTTCCCAAGTGGTCCAACTCCATCATCCTTGATCAGCTTGCTCATCACATGGGCAAGCTCTATCTTACCTTCTGAGAGTTGCTACTGTAGCAGCCCCTGGCTGGTCTGCAGCTCTGTTAGAGCATGCTCTATGGCCTCAAGCCTCGCTTCGTGTTCACGGAATTTGAGTTTAGTTCTGCTCCTGGTGTTGCTTGGCTCAGCACCCACTATTTCATTTGAATCATCCATGAAATGAGACTTTCAAATGAGCTGAACTGCCTGTGGGAGAAAACTGTCAACTCCTATCAAGCCGATACATTTAGGTGGGACTGACTCTTCTCAGTCCTGCAGCTCTGATACCACTGTCACGAGGGCAAAGTTTCCCTTTAAACTTTTTCACTTTTTTTCTCTTTTCCTTTGCTCCCCGGTTTGGTCCCCTACCGGGATCACCAAAGTACCCACTTGATCTCTCGGAGTTGCCACTGACTTGCTGACTGGAACCTCTGCTGGACTGAGTGTCCTTCACCTTCACAAACCTATCTGGCTCCTTCAGATGCTCAAAAGAAGAGCATAGATCTCTTCCTGGGAGCTACCATCCTGAAGAGCCTTTCCTTCCCAAAACACTTTTGATGAATCTCCGTGAAACGCAACTAGTGCCAGAGACTTGCCCCAGAAACTCAATACAAGAGTAGTAAGGCACCTGTGAAGTCAGTTCTCCAAAACTCCTTTATTGGCTAGTTATGACTAGCTAAACTTAGCTGGGGCTAAGTTAGCAGAACCGCCAAAAGGATTTGGCTGCACCGCCAAAGTTAGTCGAACTGCCAAAAGGGAGGCCAGCCGCCGGGATTCGAACGCAGGACTTGGAGGTAACTACACGCAGAGCTTTACGTTGGGCTAACCAAGAGGGCGGGTCGTTGCTATTAGTTACTAAAGGCCCCCACTAGCTTATATCGTGTCTCTGCTTCTCCACGCGCTCAAACCTTTCCTCTCCGCAGTCGACAAGCGGAATCAAACCCGCAACCACTTGTTCGAGGAACCTCGGTGCTAACCATGGAGCCAACCACTTGGTTGGGGTAACCAAGTGCGCCTTCTTCTCTTTATTCTGTGAACTCTGTGCAGGCACGTCCAAAAGATTGCGCACCCGCGCGTAGGGATTCGAACTCGGGTCCTTGGAGACCACAGTCGAGGCACTTATCGTCGAGACAACCACGGGGACCTAGTCACGGTTAGTGTAACTTAGCCGAGCCCATGGTCTATATCCTGTACTCGATTGATTGGCAAAAGGGGGTCGGCCCCCTCGTCGGTTCGCGACCTGTCTCCCCTCTGCCGCTGATCGAACCTGTGACCTGTAGGCTAGTGCTCGGAATACATCACGGCCCGGCTAGCCACCGAGGCCGTGGCCTTGCTTGACTATACTATTCCACGTATTGGTTATATAGAAGCTTTTGGGCTTCTGAGCTATGGCGAGCTGCCCGGCGCCATGCACACGTCGAACGCTTAAACCGTAGCGTCGCCCTTCTGCTCTAGACCCTGGAGCATCCACAGACGAGAGGTGGTCGGCAATGAAGCTGTCAATCGGTCGTAGGATCTCTTCTCGACTTTCCGTCACTCTCCGTCGAGTTCCGGTGGCGGATTTCCGTTGAGGCACCAAGTGTCCGTCGAGCTAGCGTGCACGATCTGGAGCTCCGCTATGATCACTGCTCCGGCTCTGTGATCCCGTCGACGAGGGAGCGCCTTGTTGTACCAAAGGGCTCCTGGAATGGAGTCCTGAAGCTCCTAGACTACGCCTTACCGGCTGAAGCGCGACGGAACTGCAGTTCCATCCGCTTCCGTCGGTAAACGGCGGGGTCTCAGAGAGATCGTTCTCTGAGACCCGGACTCCGCGCACCCTGCCGTTTGGTAGGGGAGATGTTCGGAGGGGTCTTCAAGTAGCCACGAGTTTTCGAGTCAAACGGTCAGCTACACACCCCGCACTACTCTCTGCATCATCGACGGAATCCCCTGAGCGATCACTGCGACGCTCACGATGCCCTCCACAGCCTTTTGTTCATAACGCCCTTTCGTGGGCTTCTTCTCCAAGCCAAGGGGAAGCCCTGGCTCTAAGGGTAGCCCTTGCCTTCACCTGCAGACACCAAACTCGACGAAGGGGAGGGGATACGAACAATGCCTCACAACGACCTTCATTCGTGAACACCAAACAGACACTCAGGGAGAAATGATCTTGGCATTCAAAAGGAAGGGGGCCCTGTGGTCAAAACGCCACAGGGCAGATTACATTGAAAGAAGAAGAAGAGGAAAATCTCACACTCTCTCCCTCAGGATTACAAGGAGCTCTCAGCTCTGCATGTTCTCTCCCAGCTCTGGTCTCTCACCATTCTGGTCTAAACCTTCTGTTCCCCCCTCAATCCTGCGTGTGAGTGGTTTTGTATTTTTGGAGGGAGTTCTCTCCTTGGCTCCAACGTCCAGCCGCCTCCATTAAGGCTTCTTTCCTCCTTTGGTACACCTTCCAACAGTCACTTAGAAGGGCCAATCAATTCAAATGCCCGTTTGAATTGAACCCTTTAGTCATAGTTGGGGAGTCCAACCTTACCATGGGCTGCTCCCCTTGGTTAGGTCTTAGAGGTGTCAAAGGGTTGCTCCCCCTTTGACCCAAAAGAGGGCAAGGACCTCCTCCTTGCTGCCGATGTCAAGTCCGGAGGGAATGATGAAGGAGGGACAGACTGAGGCTCAGTCCCTTGTCAACGGGCCACCCGTTACATCCTCCCCCCCCCCCCCCCCCCCGGCTTTCCAAAAGCTGGAGCTTTCTTGGCTTCCCTAAAGCGAGAGGTTTCTTAACTTTCCCAAAAGCGGCTTTAGAGCTTTTCTCCAAAAGTGGGTGCTTTCTCCTAGAAATGGGTGTCTCTTTTGCTTTTGCCTCAAGTGGGCCCTCCATCCAAGTGGGGGGCCACTTGTTCTTTCCCTTAAAAAGTGAGAGAATTTAGAACTCTCCAATGTCAATGTCCTACACATTACATGGACAATATCCAACACTTTGACCCATTGGAGGTTAGCCGCATGCATGCATTCTAGCTCTTGGATTATTCTAGAAAATACAAGAATGTCATCAAAGAAAGTACCTGTGAAATGTTTGTGTGGTCGAACAAATCCGATCAGACAAATCTGATCCATCATTCTATTGAAAGTAGATGGAGCATTTGTTAAGCCAAAAGGCATGACTAAAAACTCATTTAATCCAAAAGTCGTTTGAAAAGCTGTCCTATCGATATCCTAAGGATGAATCCTTATTTGGTGGTAGTCACTCTTTAGATCAATCTTGCTGAAAATAGTGGCTCCCTTCAACCTATCCAATACATCATCTATGTGTGGAATCGGAAACCTATTGATGGTCACCTTATTGAGAACTCTGTAGTCAACACACATACGATAGGACTTATCCTTCTTCTGAACCAACAACATAGGTGAGCAGAAAGGAGAAGAAGTAGGTCGGATAAGTCCTGCAGAGAGCAAATCTTGTACACGAGCCATGGTCTCCTTGGTCTGTGTTGATAGGTTGGCTGATTAGGAGGCTCACTCTCCTTGGAATGAGTTCGATGACTTGGCTGCTTGAGGTAATTGTCCTAGCAATAAATCTGAAAAACAGTCTTTGAAAGCATCTTGATCTTGGGGATCAAACTCAGCTTTCAGTTCATTCTCTTTTTCTTTAACAAAGATCATGTATGCTGAAACCTAATACTTTATTAATTTTCCAATAGAAGCATTGGATACAAGTAGAATTGTTTCGTTTATTCCCTTACGACAATCCGATGTTCTTTGCTTCTATGACTAAAACTAGTGTTCTTCCGGGCATCATAAGATGTACTTCTTTCTGATGGAACCAATGCATCTCCAAAACTACATCGAATTGATCCCAAGGTGAAACAAAAAAGTCCTCGTGATCCACATAGTTGCTAAAAATAGATCTCAAGTGTGTCAGTAAGGGGCGTCACTGGTACGGATTGTCCTAGGAAAATATGCTGGGCATCGAGAGAGTACCCCAACGCTTCTGTCTTGATCCTTAGTTGCATGGCTAGGTCATGAGAGCTGAAATTATCCACTGCTCCGAGATTGAATAAATTCAATACATTCTGATCTCGTACTTTGCCCCATGAGAGACAGAGTTCCCTGGCCTTTGGATCGGCTGCTCTCCCTACAAGGACTCCGCCTACCAAAGGGCGGTTCTTCTGGCCTTTTTGGGTTCTTTGAGTTCTTGGATATTTCGGGGCAGTCGGCTGCCAAGTGTCCTTGTGTCCCACATCCAAAATACCTTTCCTCCTTTGGAAGGTCTAGATCTGTTCTGGAGTGAGTTGGAATTTCCTTTAGAGGGCTTTGGTTCACTCCTCAGCTTCTGTGGCTGAGACTTCTTTTCAAATCTTGGTGGCATTGAAGACTTCTTTCCTGGTCGTCCTAGTACCGTGTTCTTCTTTTCTTATCCTACCTTCTTTGCTTTCTCAAAGGAAGGATGATCTTTGATAGGCACAGAAGTAGCTGAATGATAACATCCTAAATCTCTGTATTATGCAACAGGGTGTTGTCCTAGGCCCTAGGGTAAGGCAACCATGACTAGAAGAAAAGTATGCCAACTAATGAAACAAGATAAGGCTCAAATGAAGATTCCCCCTTTTTCCAAAACACAAGTGTGCTTTAAGTGCAAGTATGGCCACTCTCCATAGCCCATCATATGTGGGATAACACCTTTTATGCCACATTGGATGTTTTTCCTTCAATGGTTTATGAAAACCTTTAAGGGATTTGTAAGGCAAAGAGCTAGACCCGAAGCAATCAAGGCAGAGGGATGGCTTCTGCAAGAGTCATTAGTATACATCACAGAGTTTCTTGCATCCATGGATCCCGATATGCCACATGCTTGGAACATCAAGGATGATGATTGTGTGATTGCAGAGTTTCCCCAAGGTGAAGGGATTGAAAGAAATATGAGAGAAGAGAACAGAAAGAAATTCAATAAGTTTTGTGTCCTCAATAGTTCCGAGATGCAAAGATGGGTCGAGAGATATGAAGAGGCCAAAGAAAAAATAATAAATGAGAGGTCAAGATTTAGAGTCATGCATAGGTGGGGGGTGCCATATCCACCGAACCATGCTCTTCTCCCCTGACACATGTCTTGTGATTGGCTACAAGAAGCTCTTCGTGAAGCCAAACATGATGGAGAGGACATAACCGATCGAGAGCAGGAGCTTGCAGTCGGATGTATGCCACATGTAAGTTTTTAACCTTTCTATTGGGTATTTATGATCACAATCACTACAAAATGCATCCTCATTATTTTAATTATGTTTTTTTAGTACAAAAAGTATAGTGCCTTATGGTGACATGGACGAAATTTTCATGTGGAAAGCATCGATTCAAGGAGAGTCACATATGATTGTGGAGTCATGGCTAAGTTTGTAAAAGATAGCCAAGCAAGTGCTTTCAGATACCAATCTTCTCTCATCACAATTAGATTATTGTGGGACCATACGTGACATCTATGAAGTTGATTTTAGATGATTTAATATTTTCATTCTTGATGTCAAATGGTATAGAACTATCTACAATGGTCCCAATGCTACAGTTAGGAGAGACAGCTATGGTTTCTTTGCTATTGACACCACCAGACCTGAGACCGATGAAAGGGATACCGTTGTTCTTCCAAAGCATTGTGAACAAGTACAAACTAATGAATTTATCAAAAGCTAATAACTTAAATTTTCAAACAAATATTGACACCTAATTTGTATCTTCAATGTAGGTGGTCTTTCATCTGGATCGTTTGGATCCAAGATGGTGGTACGTGGTCCGATTTACTCCTCGAAGCAGACATATTTTTGAAGATAGGAATGTGGATACGGAGATGCCAGTAGAAGATCCAAATAATGATGCCGATGGATCTAGGGAAGATGATGAAGATGACGATGTGGGCCACGAAGAAGGTGACAATAATGACATTATAATTGAGGAAGGTGGAGATCATTACTTTGGGGAAGAAAAGGGAGAACTAGAGGCCAGTGAACTAGAGGATCAAGTCTTAGGTAGACATAGAATAGGGGATGATGATGTAGGTGATCAATTGTATGTAAACCTTGAGATAGACATATTTGGTGCACAAGACTTGGCTCAATATGAAGCAGCCAATGTAAATGCTACAGATTCATAGTTTTGACATGACGAGACTTCTTACGTATAATTTGGCCCTCACATATTTATAGTGACATTTTATACATTAATTTCTATGTTCACTATCAATATATGAGTGTTTTGATCTCAATTTTGATGTACATACTCTTATATTTTTTATCTTTGAAATTTTGATGTACATACTCTTATATTTTTAACTTGGAAACATGGCCTACTGTTATAACTTCACCGGTACTGTAGATGAAGAATTGTTTCTACTCGTTCATGCTGACATCGAAGCCAAGGCAGCAGAAGCACTGGGTGCGATTATCAGGGCCCAACAAGCCATTCACGACAGGAATGTGGCCGAGGTCTGTACATTATTCCAGTAACTACATGCTTCTAATAGTTGGCTTGGTTTTAAGTATGCGATTATTGTTACTTCTTGACAAGTGAAGGATAACCTTGCCCTCTTGGCTGGAACTTTGAGATTGATGAGCAAGAGTTTACGGCGAATGCAAGAGAAGTGTGATCCTGACGTCTTCTATCACAGAATTAGGAAGTATATGGCCGGGTGGCGCAACAATCCACGGCTTCCACAGGGATCCATCATGTACGGGGAGGACAGTTCATCATTTTACGGAGCTTCGGGCACGCAATCGACTATCCTTTCTATGGTAGATGCTGCCTTGGGTATCCAACATCAAGATGGGTTTCTCAGCTCCTACATACAAGTCAGTACTCCCACTCAAATCTCACAAACAATAACGATGTGGCCACTAATCTGTTTCTAATTCCATCTTCGGATCATTTGTTGCTCTTTATATAATCTCTCGCTATACTATTCTCTGAGCGAAGGAGCTTTATTTTGCAACAGGAAATGCGTTCCTACATGCCTTGTCCGCACAGGCAGTATTTGCAGTGCATCGATGCCGGTCCATCAATTCGAGATTTCGAGAAGCAAAACCTTGAGGAACTGGGAGGAGAATACGACCGATGTATCGTGGAGATTTTCAGGTTCCTCTCTTTGCATAGAGGTCACGCTCAAGGTTACATAAAGAAGCCAAGCAAGGAGAGGGAAGAACGAGGGACAGGAGGATCAGATTTTGTGACATATTTGATGCAGAATGCAACAACTACAATAGCTCACAGCGTTGGTTCTCCGGCCTGATTTTTTGTTACCGTGGTGGATGCATCTACGTCCATTTCCATGTGGTAAGGGACCTTGTACATATTCAGTGGGACACCGACAGACCCATATCCTTGGGAGAGAGAAATCACCATGACAATATGACTTCATCAAAGAGGCCTCCTCAAATAGAGACCCATATCCTTTACTCATATACTTCCTTGTGGGAGAGAACAAGGTCAATTTCATGCAATGGACCTGCCCTAGTGAAGTGAATATATGAATAAATTATTGTTTGTTTAAGAATTGTTGGAATAAATGAGGGAATGATCTGACCAGTACATGAAGTTTGTACAAGTTGCTCTAATCACGTGAAGTTTGTTTGTCGAAATGTGATCACGAGTAGATCAGTGGACTGTTGTTAGTGCCTTAATGAGTTGGTACAGCATGTTGTGGCATGTTCATAAAGGTTGTGACACACAAGCATTAAAACTTCACATTGGGAACTTGGCAAATCTTAGAGGCAGATGTACATGCCACAATATTCACCCAACCATTAAGGTTACTGGTGGATAATGATAAGGTAAGCTGCCAACATGAGCATAAGAGAAGGTTCTCTAAGCTTCCATGGTATAGTCTAAAGGCCTTTCTGTGCCTCCACAGCCACCTTCCTCCCAATGTTGGCACGGCATGGCAAAAGTTGTGCCTTATGCACTAGAAGGTATGTTATGTACCTCGACAAAAGATAAAATCAGTGACCTCTCCAAGTGGTTGAGTTCTCTAAACCTGCAAGAACAAGAAGCTCACAAGTGCACATAGCAACATATTGCCAATGCACTATCGAATGCTCCAATCATTTCTCGATTCCAATTGAAGCATCTAAAATAGCAGCTCTTTTTGGGTATCTCAGGTGCTTGAATTGATAGACTCGCATTCTAGCAACTGGCCGTGAGATTGTCCAAGTCGTGTGCATGATGCCAACACTTTATGCAGCACATAAATCTTGAACTCCGTGACAACTTATGATGATTTAATCTCATAATGAGCTATCTATCTTTAGAGAGAAACAAGAAGCTTTTACCTATGACCGCTTTCATCTTGATGGATCTTAGCACCGTGGCATGCTACCCAAGCTTGTTCGCCCAGTGCCTCCTCCTGCTTTCTCTCTTGTCCATAATGTGCAAGAGGTTTCCCAAAATCTTGAACCAAAATGATATGAAATCACTCTAATGCTTGTCAATCATTATAAAGATTAACACCAAGGAAATCTTTGCCTGGACTTAGATGTAGCTAATCTCACTAATTGATATACCTCCACTGCAAGAGCAACCGCTAGAATAACCGTTGTGATATTCCTTGCTTGTGATACAACGCGATCTTCATCTCGAAAATCTATAGATGTGTAAGACACTCCAAAGCTTGAAATCAAGATTGATTCTATAGAGAGAAGGAGAAAACTGAAATACAACAGAAGGAGACTTTATGTTGAATCAAAATCGTTTACAATCAATCCTAGAGTCACAATACTCCATGTACGGAGCTCGAACCACCCGACCACCCTCGAGCTATTCTTACTCTCACTCTCACTCTCACTCACATCAGATTTCTCACTCTCACTCACACCAAGGTGTTTCAATGAATCTCATTCTCACTCAATATGATACAATCATAGATGAAAGAAGAATGTCACTCTCACTCTCAATCTCAGAGAAATATGCTGCCTTGCTACTACTGCATATTCGGAGTTTTAGACTTAATAGATCATGGAATTAGATCTCGATTTCTTCTAGAAAGTTGTAGATCACATTCCCATATTTCCAAGAGAAAAAGAGCTCCTCAATCCGATTTTGTAATCAAAAGTTATGGTCGAAATAGTGACTGTTGTTTTTATCCAAGAAAGTTGCGACCTGCTTTTAGTTGGCTTTTCCACTTTATCCTGCTTTTCTTGCCCTTCATGACCAATTTGCTCCATTCCTAGACCATTCTAGCAATAACTATAGTTCTTTTTAAATCAATCACTTCTTTCCAAGTTCTCCTTTAGAATCCGCAAAGCTGGACCATCCTTTAAACCTGCAAACTCCGAATACAACTCCCATGCATATATATATTTTTTCTTGGATTTGTTAAATCTCAAATCACTTAGTATTTTCAAAACACAAAATTGACATGAAAATAAATTTCACAAATAACTACTACTAAAACTAAAAATAAATTTATACACAAAATATGGAGCGTCACACAAAAATGTGGAGCATCACAATCGTCCCCTCTCTGAAAAACTATGTCCTTAGAGTTTAAAAGAAGGAAACTCATCAATAAGTGAATCTAAATCTACCCAAGTAGCATCCTCTGTAGGATATACATCCCATTTTACCAAAACTTCTATTATTGTTATGTTTCTAAGTTACTTTCTTGTTCAAATA
Source organism: Dipteris shenzhenensis (assembly GCF_047967505.1). Lineage (NCBI taxonomy): Eukaryota > Viridiplantae > Streptophyta > Polypodiopsida > Gleicheniales > Dipteridaceae > Dipteris > Dipteris shenzhenensis. The sequence continues at coordinate 27,440,063 of NC_141605.1, read as the reverse complement.
ACATATGTTTGGACAAGAGGTGAGGTTCAAAAAACCATCCATTTCTACATATGTGACGACAAGGTGCATGATACTCTGTTTGTTCAGCATTGTTTTATGCTACATCACAATTGGTTGGCAGGACAAGATTTAGCATTAAAGCATCATTGGGTTTGGTCAGATGGTGCAGCTTCCCAGTTTAAAGCGAGACGGTCTGCTTTCTTTGTTGCAAGGTATCCTTCCTTAACTAACCTAAAGATGACATGGAATTTCTTTGGCTCCGGACATGGAAAGGGTGAGCATGATGGAGCACGAGCTATTGTGAAAAGAGCCTTGACACACGAATATCAACTTACAGTCCCTGGAGAGGACATGGAAGCTAAAGGAAACCTTGTGATGATCCTGCATATGAAGGACATCTTGATACACTACTCTCTATGTTGGAGATAATTTTGCAGTTAATGCAGAGGCAGAAAATGATGAGCGTGCAGATTTCTATGTCTTATGGTGCACTGCCAAGAAGGAACTTGTGAATCAAAATTTGAAGGATGGATGGGGAAACATCATTTCATCTAGTGGTTTTGTAGTGAAGGGGTTGTACTATGGAAAGAAGGCATATAACTATTACTACATTCTTGATAATGAACCCGAGGTTTTTTTGTATTCTCACCTTGTCAGAGCTATAAAGTTTCCCATGGTGGAACTTATGGATGGTGACACACTGTTCTTTATGTTGAATGAGGTGCATGAAGCCATATACAACAGCATGCCATTTGAGATGTAAACATCATAGTTCTAATGTCTTCTCATACTTTCATGAATGATTGGGAACATCACTTTATTGTCCCTGCAATAGTGTGCATTGCTATCAGAACAACACAAAGCAACTATAGACGTGCTTGGTAGATGCGCAAAAAAGCGGGCGCATCTATAGGCATTGCTTGAGTAGAGGAATTACAGGCGCATCTAATAGCGCGTCTAACAGCTCGTCTATTTGTGCGTGTATTAGCACATCTATTTACACGTTTAAACTGAGAAAGTACGGGCCCGTCTAACATTGTGTTTATCAGCGCGTCTATTTGCGCATGTATTAACACGTCTATTTGCACGTCTAAACTGAGAAAATACGGGCAAGTCTAACATTGTGTTTATCAGCGCGTCTATTTGCACGTGTATTAGGGCATTTATTTGCACGTTTACACTGGGAAGTAGACGCGTATTTAGATGCAAACCAGAGAATACATAAAGTGAGATTTTGGTGTACATCATTGCTTTCCAAACATTGCCCATGATTACCAAAGCACATAATTTTAACAAAAACATCAATGCTTTTTTGCAAGCCCACATATACAAAAATTAAGTGAGGTGAGGAGAAGAGACAATATGTAAAATAGTTTTGCCAATATCAATGATGGGCTACGGTTCAATCTCATCCTCAATGAGATCAACCCTTGCCAAACTATCTACTTCAAAATCCAAACAAGTGTTTAGATCTACAAATACATTCAACCAACTACTACTTGTGCTACTCATGTGCTCATTGAAATCAGCATCACCAATGGTAGGCTCGTCCTCACGGGTAATGGCCTCAATATCTGTATCTCCTATCTCATGATCATCCTCCCCTCTCGTATCATGGTCATCATCACGTCCATAGCCATGATCATCCTCCATACGCTCCATATTAGTAAATGTACTATACATCACTTTGGAACATGGCATAATAGGTATGACATGCCACCATCTATTATTATCCACCATTGGTTGACAGACAACCTAATTCAAACACAAATACAATCATGTTATTTTTCTTGCATCAAGTATTTAAAAGCGAGTATTTTTATATGTGTGCACAGTACCTATTCACATTATTGCGATAGTACTAGTGTGTCCTTCCTACTTTACCAAAACTTTGTGGAGTCAATAGTTACAAAGCCACTTGCATGGCGTTTGATTGTTGCATTAGGGCCTCTTTTCACCATGTCCTTAAACCACTTTACATCCAAAACATACACAAAGAAGCATCAAAATTCAAGCTTAATAACATCTTGGATTATGCCACAATAATCATCCATGGCTCCATTGGCTCCCTCAAAGCTAGCAATGACACCACAATCTTGTGTGTTTCTTTTATCATCAATCCGTTGTGTTTGAAAATGCTTGCCCTCACACCATATAGCATTGAACATAGTGCACTACACCAAGAAGAAATCAATTAAATAAGCAATCTAAATTATTGAAAGCTCCTAACTTATGCATAACGTTCTATATACCGACCTTGCTCATGCATCCCCTAGCATACTCCCATTATTCCATTTGATATGCATTCCCTCGTCTTTCTCTGCTTTCTCCATTTCATCAAGTAGCCAATCCACATGAATATCCTTTGAAAGTGCTCTTAGATACTGAGGGTATGGCACACAAGATTTGTGGTGTGTACAAAAGAGGGCCCTTTCTTCTTGTCTTCTTGCCTTTGCATCCTCGTATCTTGTCACCCATCTTTTCATCACATCACTATTAAGCACGCAATAGAGGTTGATACTATTATGGGACTCCTTGTCTATAACTTTGTTGCGTCCTTTCCCTTGAGGCACAATAGAGGTCATCCTTATGTCTTCATCATCTCTCCATAGTCGTGGGAGAGAGCTATCCACATCAACAAGAAACTCAGAAATATATACAAGTGACTCTTGTACCAACCAACCCTCGGCCATGCTACCTTCGGGTCTTGCATTTTGTCTCACGAAGCCCTTCAAGGTCTTCATGAAGCGCTCGAGGAAGAACAACCATCGTGCATGTATAGTACTGCATATAGCAATCTCATCCACCAAATGCACTATAAGATGTAGTTGGCTTGTGAGAATAGAACGTGGAAATGTCTCCTCCACTAAACAAACCATAGATGGTTTGCAAGTTTAGTAACTCAAGGGAGGCACGTAGAACAGAGAATGTGCACCCCTCAAACAGTGGAGTCGATGCTGCAGTAAAAAGATCATCTTGCTCCATGCTATCATCCCTCCCTTGATGGACATATAAATCCCGCATCATATCATCAAACACCTCCTCCTCCACGGCTTCATGAGGTAATGACAGAGCGCTACTATCACCATCACTCCATTTATCCGTAACGGTCCCTCCTGAAGGTCCCACCTCATATTGCCGATGCTTCACGTCCTCACGGCGAGCATAGGGCAACATATGCGGGTGTGGCACTGCATCCTGTATCAAATTAAAATGGGATCATAACTCAAACATATTAACACCCATAGGTATCTTAATCAACCTTAACTTACAAACCCTTACCATGTTTACGGTCACATCCCATTCTCCATACTTTGAGATGTGATTGAGTGTAATCCTGCATGCACGATACATGTTTCCTCGACATCGATCACACATACATTTGATTTTTTGCTCCAACCACATTTCGCAATGGTGGATATGGAGGGATTCATCCTTACTGGAGCTACTTATTGAAGATGAAGACATCCTACAAACAAAAAACCCAAAAAAATTTGCTTTTCTTCAAATATGTAATTTTAAATTCTGTGGCGCGTCTAAAACCGCGTCTATCTGTTCTATGGTGCGCATCTACAAGCGCATCTAAAATCACGTTTGTTTGTTCTGTGGTGTGCGTCTACAAGCGCCTCTAAAACCACGTCTGATTTGTGTATTTAGATGCGTATATAGACGCGCTATTAGACGCGTCTATAGACACGGCTTTTAAATCTGCTTTTAGTGCGCTTGCTTTGCTTTTCTTCACATTACTTATACTTCGCATGGCTTGCTTGCTTCGCTATTAGCAGATCCAGAGTTTCGATGCTTAAGAGGAAGGCACCCACACTTACTTTCAACACACTTACACTTAAGAGGAAGGCACCCACACTTACTTCCAAGCTTAAAGAAGAAGAGGGCGAACAAGGAAGAGAAGCAACTTTGAAATTGGAGAAGAACCCTCCATACCTCTATCTAAGGTAAGTCTTTTTGTAGTTGATCTTTTTTGGAAGTTTGCTCTCTTTGGATTTGTACTTTCTCGTATCCAAAAAATGCATGATTTGGGTATTAGTGTTACGTTTTTGTGTCGAGTGCATGTCCTTTTCTACTTTTTAGAAAACTTCGTCTATCAGAGCGCGTCTATAGGCGCGTCTCAGAGCGCGTCTAAAATCGCGTCTACAGGCGCGTTTAGACGCACGTCTAGCCTGTTTGTAAACACAAATAGTTGCGTCTATAGACGCGCTATTATATGCAAAAATAGACGCGCTAATCAGACGCGTCTATAGATGCGCTCCGATAGTAATCCTCTCTTCCCTTCCCCTTTAATCTTCTCAGCTCATCAGTAATCATCTTTTTTTCTTTTTTCCAGTTCATCATATGGCCAGGAAGCGCTTCGAGCTCACCTGATCTCCGGGAGTCTATTTTTAGGGACTTATATAACCTTTTAGGGCACCCTCCTAGACCTGCGGAGTTATACAGGTATATGACGGGTACTCTAAACACCCCCTAGGAGTCGGCACTCCAGACTCCAAACCACCCCACACCAACTGAGATCACCCCAGCAAAGTCAGCACAGCCCAGCCGGGTACACAATGCGGGCCCATCTCCCATGCCGTCTTATGCCCCTTCCCCCATGCCATCTTATGCCCCTTCCCCCATGCCGTTAGGAGGTTCTTCTGTCTCGCAAAGCCATCGGCATACTCCTATGCAGTCGAGACACAGTTCTCCAACTACGAGTGGTCCACGTAGTCCCGTGTGGTCTCCAGTTACGAGTGGCCAGCGTACTAGCTCGACATGACATGGTAGCAGGCGTAGTAGTAGGGAGAGCGATGGGGGATGCATGGCACAGTGCTTTGGGAGGGGTGGCGGTGGGGACAATGATGATTCAGATGATTTAGACGTGCCTCCGGGTGATGGTACGATATTCTATGACATCACTCAGACAGGAGGCATCTTGATGGATGCACGGGGGAAGGACATCATGGCCTTCATGCGCTCTATAATTGCTAACAATTACAGAGATTGCTTTATCCACTACAAAGACCAGCCAAAGAGGTTGGCTGATGAGACCCTCGCTGCTGTTCACTCTAGGTATCCTAACCCCCCCAATCGCTAGTTCACATATAAATGGGCCAAGTCAAAGATTGTTACGATACTTGGCAATAAAAGATCTTCACTTAAGAGGCAAGCACTAGCAGAGCTTGCCAGGCTCGAGGGAGGTCAACGACCAAGGGGCCCACCCCACATCGCTCATAAGCGTGAGTGGAAGAAAGCAATGAAGTCAGCGAGGGAGGACCCCAGTCTGCAGCACGTGGAGGCACGAAGGATCCAGATGGAGCAATATGGAAGCATGCATTTTGGAGCAGGGGGTGTTGATTCATGGGAGGCCCAATTTGTAAGTATCAATCTCAAATTATATTGCTTATGTAGTTTATTAGGAGGTTGTTTCTTTGTACTAATCCCTCCACAAATTGTGTCATCTTGTAGCTTGATATCGTGGGCAGATACCCTACTCGTGTCGAGACAGCCTACGACCGCCACCATCGCATAGGAGATACATGGAAGCACTTCTATCATGATGGGTTGATTACTGAGGGGCAGTATATCCAGGCTACTAAAGTGGCCCCCGAGGTATTTGAAAGTAATTAAATAATGTCAATATTATAAGTAAAGATTTGATTTTTCATACATGATATATGTTGTCCCTTGTTTACAGGTCCCTGCACAAGACGACGAGAAAGAAGACGAGGAAGGAGGCGGAGAAGGGAGCGCAGAAGGGAGTGCAGAAGGGAGCGTGGAAGGGAGCAAGGATTAGTCGTAGAAGTAGTGCTAGCTACTCTTTTTTGTACTTAAAGCCACTAGCTTGGCTTCGTGCCTCTTGTATTTACACTCCTCTTATTTTTTGTACTTGAAGCCACAAAGCAACTATAGACGCGCTTGGTAGACGCGCAAAATAGCGAGCGCGTCTATAGGCGTTGTTCTAGTAGAGAAATTACGGGCGCGTCTATTAGCGCGGCTAATTGCTCGTCTATTTGCGCGTCAATCACCACGTTTATTTGCGCGTTAGACCAGAGAAAATACGGGGCCGTCTAACATCCCGTTTATTAGCGCGTTTATTTGCGCTTGTATTTGCGCGTTTATTTGCGCGTTTACACTGAGAATCAGACGCGCATTTAGACGCGTAAATAGACGCGCTCCAGAGAATACAGAAAGTGAGATTTTGGTGTACATCATTGCTTTCCAAACATTGTCCATGATTACCAAAGCACATAATTTTTTGCAAGCCCACATATACAAGAATTAAGGAAAATGAGGAGAATGAGACAATATGTAAAATAGTTTTGCTAATATCAATTGTGGGGCTACGGTTCAATCTCATCTTCAATGAGATCAACCCTTGCCAAACTATCTACTTCAAAATCCAAACAAGTGTTTAGATCTATAAATACATTCAACCCACTACTTCTTGTGCCACTCATGTGCTCATCGAAATCAAGATCTCCAATGGTAGGCTCGTCCTCACGAGTAATGCCGGCCTCAATATCTATATCTCCTATCTCATGATCATCCTCCTCTCTTGTATCACGGTCATCATCACGTCCATGGCCATGATCATCCTCCATATGCTCCATATTAGTAAATGTACTATACATCACTTTGGAACATGGCATAATAGGTATGACATGCCACCACCTATTATTATCCACCATTGGTTGATAGACAACCTAATTCAAACACAAATACAATCATGTTACTTTTCTTACATCAAATATTTAAAAGCGAGTATTTTTATGTGTGTGCACAGTACCTGTTCACATTGTTGCGGTAGTATTAGTGTGTCCTTCCTACTTTGCCAAAACTTTGTGGAGTCAATAGTTACAAAGCCACTTGCATGGCGTTTGATTGTTGCATTAGGGCCTCTTTCCACCACGTCCTTAAACCACTTTACATCCAAAACATACACAAAGAAGCGTCGAAAGTCAAGCATAATGATATCTTGGATTATGCCACAATAATCATCCATGACTCCATTGGCTCCCTCAAAGCTAGCAATGACGCCGCAATCTTGTGTGTTTCTCTTATCATCAATCCGTTGTGTTCGAAAATGCTTGCCCTCACACCATATAGCATTGAACATAGTGCACTACACCAAGAAAAAATCAATTTAATAAGCAATCTAAATTATAAAAAGCTCCTAACTTATGCATAACATTCTATATACCGACCTTGCTCATGCATCCCCTAGCATACTCCCATTCTTCCATTGTGATATGCATCCCCTCGTCTTTCTCTGCTTTCTCCATTTCATCAAGTAGCCAATCCACATGAATATCCTTTGGAAGTGCTCTTAGACGCTGAGGGTATGGCACACGAGATCCGTGGTGTGTACGAAAGAGGGCCCTTTCTTCTTATCTTCTTGCCTTTGCATCCTCGTATCTTGTCACCCATCTTTTCATCACATCACTATTAAGCACGCAAAAGAGGTTGATACTATTATGCAACTCCGTGTCTATTACTTTGTTGCGTCCTTTTCCTTGAGGCACAATAGAGGTCATCCTTAGGTCTTCATCATCTCTCCATAGTTGTGGGAGAGAGCTATCCACATCAACAAGAAACTCAGAAATATATACAAGTGACTCTTGTACCAACCAACCCTCGGCCATGCTACCTTCGGGTCTTGCATTTTGTCTCACGAAGCCCTTCAAGGTCTTCATGAAGCGCTCGAGGAAGAACAACCATCGTGCATGTATAGTACCGCATATAGCAATCTCATCCACCAAATGTACTATGAGATGTAGTTGGCTTGTGAGAATAGAACGTGCAAATGTCTCCTCCACTAAACAAACCGCCTCCACCGACATAACTCGAGCATTCTCAAGCATGGTGGGATCTATTTCCTTTGAGCTCACATACCTCACAAGCTCGCCCATCTTGTAAATACAATCTTTCACGTCCTTTGATGCACTACGTGAAATGCTAGTAGGTAGTATGAACTGAACCCGCGAGGAGGTGGTTGATTAGTTGCTTGTAGCTATTCACTCACAAATTTGAAAGGAAAAAGATATTATGCATATAAAATACTTACTTGGAGCATCTTGTGCCAATCATGAGATTTCAAGCCATATAATTGCTCTACACCTCTTTTCTTGCTCTTTGTAAAGGCTCCCTTCAAACACCTCATGCATCCAGTGGGAGTACGAATTGTAGTAATAGCGCGCTTCACCGTCGCCATCTCTAGCTTTGATAACATCCACGGTGCACGAGGTAAAAAAACACGCCCATTTGGTCTCTCTTGAGGCCAAGCTTCACGCATCCTCCCTGTGGTACGTAGATCCTCCCTTATGCCTGCCGAATCTCGTGTCCCATTCAAATGCTCCCAAATGGTAGATGCCACATTCTTGAAGATATGCATGGGATCGAGCAGGTGATTGATCTTGAGGTGGGACCAATATGGTAAACGATAAAAGATGGAGTATCTAAACAAAATAAAGTGTTAGCATGCAATCCTCACTTTCAACCAATATAGCCAATCTTTACTTCCAGCCAATAGTTACAAATCCTTACCGGCTCATGCCAAGTCGTGGAGGAGTCGTGGAACCGTCCCAAATTCTCATCCAATCTCCCGCGGTGAGTGATTGTGGGAGGACTTCATTCCAAGGGGCAACATATCTAGGATGATCAGGTGGGAGAAATCGATGGTGATTCTCATAGATGACCTTATTTAATGCGTCTGCCCGTGAGGCAATTAGCGAAGGACCACAAACAGGACATGCATGGTAACCCGATGTAGTGAGACCTGAAACAATAGATGCAATTAAGAGTGGAAGGTGGGTTTAGGGTGCCACGTCCTTGCCTATTCATAATTAAAAAATGCAATGCTTACCTGAACACTCGCCATAGCCTGGGAAGTCATGCATCGTCCACATCAAGACTGCTTTGCAGTTGAAGTCTCGTGACGAGGGAGACCTGCTCACATCATGCACCTTGATACCTCTCCAAAGTATCTCTAGCTCATCAATCAAAGGCTCCAAATAAACATCAGGGTTTTTAACTTTATGCTTCCCTGGAATTAGAAGGGACAGCATGACATGTCCTTTCTTAATAGCCATAGAGGGTGGAAGATTGTAATTCACTAATACCACTGGCCATACACTGTAAGACGTGCTTTTGAGACCAAATGGGTTCACACCGTCCATACCCAATCCAAGTCTCAAGCTCCTAGGTTCTTCCTTGAAGCTTGGCCATGTGTCTTCAATATGCTTCCACGCAGGAGAGTCCGCGGGAGTTCTCCACTTGCCATCGGTTGATCGATGGGAGGAATGCCATGACATGAGCTCTGCAATAGATTTGCACTTGAACATATGTTGGATGCGAGGGATTATGGGAAAATGTCGCAAAACCTTAGGAGGCACGTCCAAGGTTTTGAGATCTGCTCTATATCTTGCCTCTCCACAAGTAGGACACTCTCTTGCATCCTTATGTAGTCCACGAAACAAAACGCAATCGTTGACACATGCATGGATGCGCTTGTAATCTAATCCTCCAAGAGAGGTCACATGTTGCCTTGCCATATCTCTTGAGGTCGGTAATTTATTCTCCCTTGGAAGCATTTTACACAATAGCCTGCACGTGAAGACCATAAATGAGGAAAAGCATTCGAGTAATTGACCCACGCGCATAATTCACCATGTTTGCAAAATCGACTTTAAAGCTTACTTGAGTAATGCATTCAAACTTGCATTGCTCCATTAATAGATGGTTTGCAAGTTTAGTAACTCAAGGGAGGCACGTAGAACAGAGAATGTACACCCCTCAAACAGTGGAGTCGATGCTGCGGTAAAAAGATCATCCTGCTCCATGCTATTATCCCTCCCTTGATGGACATATAAATCCCGCACCATATCATCAAACACCTCCTCCTCCACGGCTTCATGAGGTAATGGTGGAGGGCTACTATCACCATCACTCCATGCATCCGTAACGGTCCCTCCAGAAGATCCCACCTCATATCGCCGACGCTTCGCCTCCTCACGACGGGCATAGGGTAACATGTGCGGGTGTGGCACTGCATCCTGTATCAAATTAAAACGGGATCATTATAACTCAAACATATGAACACCCATAGGTATCTCAATCAACCTTAACTTACAAATCCTTACCCTGTTTACGGTCACATCCCATTCTCCATACTTTGAGATATGATTGAGCGTAATCCTGCGTGCACGATACATGTTTCCTCGACATCGATCACACAGACATTTGATTTTTTGCTCCAACCACATTTCGCGATGGTGGATACGGAGGGATTCATCCTCACTGGAGCTGCTTGTTGAAGATGGAGACATCCTACAAACAAACAACCCTCCAAATTTGCTCTTCCTCAAATGCTTAAAAACTCTGTGTTGCGTCTATCGCCGCGTCTATCGTCGCATCTAATTGCGCGTCTAAATGCCCGTCTACTCTGTGTATTTTAACGCGCCTTTAGACGCGCTAATAGACGCGACTACTTTGTGTATTCAGACGCGACTATAGACGCGCTAATAGACACAACTATACCCGCGTCTTTTAAACCTGCTTTTCGGCGCGCCGCTCGCTTTGCTTTTCTTTTGACTACTTAAACTTCGCGAGCGGCTTTCTTTCTTCTTTATTAGCACTTCTATAGATTCGAAGCTCCCATACACAGTTCCAAGCTTTCACTCAAGACAAAAGAGCCGTACCTACACAGCTTGCTTCCAAGCCTAAAGAAGAGGAGGAGTACGAACAAGAAGAAGAAACAAGCTTGGAAAAGAAAGATCCTTCCATACCTTTTTCCAAGTAAGTCCTTTTGAAGTTGTTCTTGCTTGCTTTTTCTAGTTTTGTACTTTTTCGCATCCACGAAACGCAGCGTCTAGGTATGAGCGACACGTTCTTTTGTCGGACGAAACGTCCTTTTTCACTTTTGAGTATTCTCGACTGTCGGAACGCGTGTATAGAGGCGTCTGAGAGCGCGTCTAAACTTGCGTCTACAGGCGCGTCTATATCCGCGTCTGAGTTGTTGCAGACACACACAGATGCGGATATAGACGCCCAAACAGACTCTCTGTTAAACGGAGTTTTAAACGAAGTGTTAGATGCAATTTTAGATGCGCTGTGTAACGCACTGGTAGACGGATTGTAGAACGGACTGTTAGACGCACTGTTACTCGAATTGTTAAACGCTCTGTTAGACGCATTTATAGACGCGTAGATCAGACGGGTCTATAGACGCGCTCTGACAGAGCCTCTTTTTTTTTTCCCCCCCTTTCTTCTCAGCTCCCAAAGTAATAGATTTGTTTATTTTTTTCCAGTTCAAGATGTGGCCAGGAAGTGCTTCTAGCTCACCTGATCCGCGGGAATCGATATGGAAGGATTTATATAATCTTTTAGGACACCCTCCTAGTCCTACGGAGTTATACGGGTATATGACAGGTACCCTTAACACTCCCCAGGAGTCGGCACTACAGACTCCGAGCCACCCCACACCGCCTGAGATCACCCCAGCGGAGTCCGCACAGCCGTCCTATGCCCCTTCCCCCGTACCGTCTTATGCCCCTTCCCCCATGCCGTCTTATGTCCCTTCTGCCATCCCGTCTTATGCCCCTTCCCCCATTCCTTCAGGAGGTCCTTCTGCCTCAGCGAGCTGTCGACGTACTCCCCAGCCGTCGAGACTCGGTTCTCCAGCTACGAGTGGTCAGCGTAGTCCCGTGCGGTCCCCAGCTACGAGTGGCCAGCGTACAAGCTCGACACGACAGGGTAGCAGGCGTAGTAGCAGGGAGAGCGGTGGTGGATGCTGCTTTGGGCCATGTGGCGGTGAGGAGGAGGATGATTCAGATGATTTAGATGTGCCTCTGGGTTATGGTACGATTTATTATGACATCACCCAGACAGGAGGCATCTTGATGGATGCGCGGGGGAAGGACATAATGGCCTTCATGCGCTTTGTAATTGCTAACAATTACAAAGATTGCTTTATCCACTATAAAGACCACCCAAAGAGGTTGGCTGATGAGACCCTCGCTACTCTTCGCTCTAGGTATCCTAACCCCCCCAATCGCCAGTTCACAGATAAATGGGGGAAGTCAAAGATTGTTACGATACTTAGCAATAAAAGATCTTCCCTTAAGAGGCAGGCACTAGCGGAGCTTGCCAGACTTGAGGCAGGTCAACCTCCAAGGGGCCCGCCCCACACCGCTCAGAAGCGTGAGTGAAAGAAGGCAATGAAGTCAGCGAGGGAGGAGCCCAGTCTGCAGCACGTGGAGGCACGGAGGATCCAGATGGAGGAGTATGGGAGCGCGCATTTTGGAGCAGGGGGTGTTGACTCATGGGAGGCCCAATTTGTAAGTATCGATCTCAAATTATATTGCTTATGTAGTTTATTAGGAGGTTGGTTGTTTCTTTGTACTAATCCCTCCACAAAGTGTATCGCGGTCATGCAGCTTGAGATCGTGGGCAGATACCCTACTCCAGTGGAGACAGCCTACCACCGCCACCATCGCAGAGGAGATACATGGAGGCACTTCTATGATGACGGGTTGATTACTGAGGAGCAGTATACCCGAGCTATTGGACAGGCCCCCCAGGTATTTGAAAGTAATTAAATAATGCCAAAATTATAAGTAAAGATTTGATTTTTCATACATTGATATATGTTGTCCCTTGTTTACAGGGCGCCCCTGCACAAGACGACGAGGAAGACGAGGAAGGAGGTGCAGAAGGCAGCGCAGAAGGGAGCGTGGAAGGCAGCGATTAGTCGTAGAAGTAGTGCTACTATTCTTTTTCGTACTTAAAGCCATTGGCTTGGCTTCGTGCCTCTTGTATATAGACTCCTCTTATTTTTTGTACTTGAAGCCACATGACATGGCTTAGCTTCCTTATTTTTTGTACTTGGAGCCACATGACGTGGCTTAGCTTCGTGCTATATGTATATACAAGCACTTTTTGAGCTTTCAATTTTATTGCGTTTTGGAGTTGTAATATTTTATTTGGAATTGTAATTAAAATGCTGTTGGCTGTAAGAATTGAATTACAGAATGTGGATATGGGATTCTTGTAACTATATAGCATACACAACATATACAGTATTCTGTAAAATTAAAAAAAAAAAAAGACGCGGCTATCAGTGCGTTTAAAAACGCGTTTATATTCGCATCTGTCTGTTCGAGTTGCGTCTATACGTGCGTCTATCAAAGCGTTTATAAGCACGTCTATTTACGCCTGTACGAGCACGTCTATACGCTCGTAAGTATGATATATAGACGCGCAATTAGACGCGGGTCTCCTGACGCGCAAATAGACGTGCCCGTAAGTTTTTTTATTTAGTTCATGAAACGCGTCTGTGCGCGCGTCTATGGGTGCTTTGTCTTGTTGTGACGCGTCGACGTGGCTTAGCTTCATGCTATATGTACATACAAGCACTTTTTGAGCTTTCAATTTTATTGCGTTTGGAGTTGTAATGTTTTATTTGGAATTGTAATTAAAATGCGGATGGCTGTAAGAATTGAATTACACAATGTGGAAATGGGATTCTTGTAACTATATAGCATACACAACATACACAGCATTCTATAAATTTATAAAAAAATATTATAAACCGCGTCTATAAACGCGTCTGTCTATTTGAGAAGCGTCTTTTTGCGCGTTTATAAACGCATTTATAAGACTGTTTAAAAACGCGTGTATACATGCATTTAACGATGTGTCTGTCTGTTTTTTAAATTTTTAAGTAGAGCATCTATTTACGCATCTAAATGCACATCTATACGGGCATGTGTCTACTATATAGATGCGTTGTTAGACACGAGTCTCTATATGCAAAAATAGACGTGCAAATAGACACGCCCGTAAGTTTTTTATTTAGTTCGATAAATGCATCTGTGTGCGCGTCTATAGGTGCTTTGTCAGTGTTGTGTATACTTTGAATGGCTACCACCCTCTCATTCCATGTATATAGTGATTGGCTTGTATGAGTGGCTAGAGCTAGTAGTTGGTGCTACATACCTGTGCTACTATTACGACTAAAAAGTGGTGCATATTGTGCTGCTAGTCCTACCCAGTGATACTACTAATTAGTAATGTTGCTTCTAAATTGATGTTACAAATTGGTGCTACTAAAAAGTGGTGTATATAGTGCTGCTAGTCTTGCCCAGTGATGCTACTAATTAGTAATACTACTGCTACTAATTAGTGCTACTAGTGCTATTACAAATTGGTAATGCTACTAAGTAGTGCTGCTACTACCACTAATTAGTGCTGCAGCTGCTAGTTGTTAGTGCTGCTGCAAGTGGTTGGTGCTGTTGCAATGTGCTGCTAGTAGTGGTACTTAGTGCTTGGCTTAGATTAGTGCTTAGAGCTAGTAGTTGGTGCTACTAATTAGTAATGCTATTGCTACTAATTAGTGATGCTACTAATTAGTGCTACTAGTGCTATTACAAATTGATAATGCTACTAAGTAGTGCTGCTACTGCCACTAATTAGTGTTGCAGGTGCAAGTTGCCAGTGCTGCTACAAGTGTTTGGTGTTGTTGCAGTGCCAGTAAGTGCTGCTAGTAGTGGTACTCAGTGCTTGGCTTAGATTAGTGGTTAGAGCTAGTAGTTGGTGCTACTAGTGCTACTAGTTGGTGCTGCTACTACATAGTGCTACTAAAAAGTGGTGTATATAGTGCTGCTAGTCCTTCCTAGTGATGCTACTATAGTGTTGCAGCTGCTAGTTATTAGTGCTGCTGCAAGTGGTTGGTGTTGTTGTAGTGCCAGTAAGTGCTGCTAGTAGTGGTACTCAGTGCTCAATATGGTTAGTGTCTTCCATCACATTGCAAAAAGGATTTTAATACTATGTACCTCCCAAGGACATTCTATTAATTTTAAGCACATTACATTATAAAAACACAAAGCAGGAGCTGAAAGAAGAACACTATGAATGAGTCTTTGTTTCAACTGGAAAAGGAATCCAATTAGTCTTCCATCTCCAAACACCTAGGTTAGCTGACTTTGGTTTGAGACCCACATATAGGGTTCATCTATTCCTTTTGTATGTAGAGAGAGTACTTTTGGCTTTCACAACTAAGAAGAGGAAAATTGTTTTCAGCCTCCACCTTTGTGTGTATTCCCCCATTGCATATGTGAGAAAGCTGCAAGTGAGACTCCTTACTTCTCTCCCACTCTCTTCACAGCTTCTTCGTGCAAACACATGAATAACTGAAAAACCATCTCCCAGGTGTTTGAAAAATCAAAGTTGTGCAAGCACCAAAGTTTGTGCAGGTGAGACTAACATACCTCTGCAGAATCCACTGCAACCTGAACATTGCCGGAGCTATCAACCTCCATGTAGGCAAGCATGGATTTTAGAGTTTCTATTCTGACATGCAGAAAATGTTTTTCTGTTTCTGCTGCAATCTCATATGCCTCCATGGCATTGGCTGTATCATTCTTCACCTTCTGGCATTTTGCCTTCTCAAGAGACTCCATTGCCTTTTTGTATTCCTCCCTCGCCGCAGCTAGCATCTTTTCTCTGTCTTGCAACAGTATCACTGCAGATTTGAAATTCTCCGACCTGGCATCTTCTACACCTGGGGTTGGCCACCCTTAGCTACTCGCATCAAAACAAACGATTCCACCAACAAAAGCTTGGGAAGCCAAAGGAGTTCCAGATTTCCTCTTAATGTCGTCCTTCTTACCACTTGTCGAACTTTTGCTGGAGCTTGTCTTGATGTTGGACCAGCAGGGAGATTATGCTCTCAGCAAAATGTGCCCAAACAATCAACCAGAACCTATCCAGAACATCAAGTTCTATGAGTTGGCGGGGGTTCAGGCCCACCAAGCTCAGGCCATACTTTGTGTGGAATTCCTCCTTGGTCTTGCAAAACACCTTCTGGCATGGAGTGTCAATGTGGGGTGCTTTACACCTTGACATTGCCCCAAAAAGTGAACTGAATACTGATACTGCAAATTTAAAATATAGACATGTACACAGACAAACATCTGATATGGACTCTAAAAAAGGAAAGAGATATACTCTTAAAGACACAGTTAAAACAGATATAGATTGTGTTAAAACAGTAAAAGCTAATTTGTGGCTACATGACATTCGACAAGCCAACATTGTATGCTAAAGAGGATTTGAAAAGGCAAGATGCAGAAGCTTTGTCACCAGCCAAACTCTTCTATGATGTCTTTATCTAATAGCGTCATGTCTTTGCACCTCATTTTCATGCATGCACAAGCTGAACATGAATTTGTATTGAAGGGTTCTCTTCCTCTCATCGTTATAGAGGCCCTCTCCATTAGTTTCACAGTGGAGGGCTCCGAACTCGCCAACAGTCCTACATTTCGAAGCTGGATGCTACAAACAAGTAAGGAGCTCATTTTTACAGAAAGAACAGTCCTACGTTTGGAGGAGCTCATTTTTACAGAAAGAGCAGTCCTACGTTTAGAAGCTTCAGAATTGATGGCTACTTTTGGACAAGCAAGGAGCTTGTTTCAAAAAAAGAACAATCCTGGAGCTATGTCATCTCACCTGGTCCACCTGCTCGTGCAAGAAGGATGTCGCTAGGCTTCGCTTGCAACTCGCTCCAGCTCATGATTAGCAATAGAAGAAGCAGACTTTAGCAGAAGGAAGAAGAAGACCAGGAAGGAAGCTTTGCATGTGCTGCATAGGGCTTGGTTCACGCAAAACTTTCGTTTCGTCTACAAGTGTGGGTGAGAGACGAAATCTACAGTCAGTGTAGTGTGTGTCACCAAAATCATAACAATCTGTTACATTGAGTTAGTTGGTAAAGGCTTTCACTCATCCATGATTCAGTTACACGCTTTTTAAAAAGATTGTTCACCCCTCTACTTGTTGCTAATATATTACTATTGGGGCACCACTATTTAGCACATGCAAGTGTACCACCTTACCATGCACCCACCCATGGACTAAAATTCATGAATCCTGTCGCATTTTACGTTGGGCTAACCAAGAGGGCGGGTCGTTGCTATTAGTTACTAAAGGCCCCCACTAGCTTATATCGTGTCTCTGCTTCTCCACGCGCTCAAACCTTTCCTCTCCGCAGTCGACAAGCGGAATCGAACCCGCAACCACCTGTTCGAGGAACCGCCGCGCTAACCACGGAGCCAACCACTTGGTTGGTGTAACCAAGCGCGCCTTCTTCTCTTTATTATGTGAACTCTGCGTAGGCACGTCCAAAAGATTGCGCACCCGCGCGCAGGGATTCGAACTCGGGACCTCGGAGACCACAGTCGAGGCACTTATTGTCCAGCCAACCACGGGGACCTAGTCACAGTTAGTGTAACTTAGCCGAGCCCGTGGTCTATATCCTGTACTCGATTGATTGGCAAAAGGGGGTCGGCCCCCTCATCGGCTCGCGACCTGTCTCCCCTCTGCCGGTGATCGAACCTGTGACCTGTAGGCTAGTGCTCGGAATACATCACGGCCCGGCTAGCCACCGGGGCCGTGGCCTTGCTTGACTATACTATTCCACGTATTGGTTATATAGAAGCTTTTGGGCTTCCGAGCTATGGCGAGCTGCCCGACGCCATGCACACGTCGAACGCTTAAACCGTGGCGTCGCCCTTCTGCTCTAGACCCTGGAGCATCCACAGACGAGAGGTGGTCGGCAATGAAGCTGTCAATCGGTCGTAGGATCTCTTCTCGACTTTCTGTCACTCTCCGTTGAGTTCCGGTGGCGGATTTCCGTTGAGGCACCAAGTGTCCGTCGAGCTAGCGCGCACGATCTGGAGCTCCGCTATGATCACTGCTCCGGCTCTGTGATCCCGTCGAGGGAGCGCCTTGTTGTACCAAAGGGCTCCTGGAATGGAGTCCTGAAGCTCCTAGACTACGCCTTACCGGCTGAAGCACGACGGAACTGCAGTTCCGTCCGCTTCCGTCGGTAAACGGCGGGGTCTCAGAGAGATTGTTCTCTGAGACCCGGACTCCGCGCACCCTGCCGTTTGGTAGGGGAGATGTTCGGAGGGGTCTTCAAGTAGCCACGAGTTTTCGAGTCGAACGGTCAGCTACACACCCCGCACTACTCTCTGCATCATCGACGAAATCCCTGAGCGATCACTGCGACGCTCACGACGCCCTCCACAGCCTTTCGTTCGCAACGCCCTTTCGTGGGCTTCTTCTCCAAGCCAAGGGGAAGCCCTGGCTCTAAGGGTAGCCCTTGCCTTCACCTGCAGACACCAAACTCGACGAAGGGGAGGGGATACGAACAATGCCTCACAAGGACCTTCATTCGTGAACACCAAACAGACACTCAGGGAGAAATGATCTTGGCATTCAAAAGGAAGGGGGCCCTGTGGTCAAAACGCCACAGGGCAGATTACATTGAAAGAAGAAGAAGAGGAAAATCTCACACTCTCTCCCTCAGGATTACAAGGAGCTCTCAGCTCTGCATGTTCTCTCCCAGCTCTGGTCTCTCACCATTCTGGTCTGAACCTTCTGTTCCCCCCTGAATCCTGCGTGTGAGTGGTTTTGTATTTTTGGAGGGAGTTCTCTCCTTGGCTCCAACGTCCAGCCGCCTCCATTAAGGCTTCTTTCCTCCTTTGGTACACCTTCCAATAGTCACTTAGAAGGGCCAATCAATTCAAATGCCCGTTTGAATTGAACCCTTTAGCCATAGTTGGGGAGTCCAACCTTACCATGGGCTGCTCCCCTTGGTTAGGTCTTAGACGTGTCAAAGGGTTGCTCCCCCTTTGACCCAAAAGAGGGCAAGGACCTCCTCCTTGCTGCTGATGTCGAGTCCGGAGGGAATGATGAAGGAGGGACGGATTGAGGCTCAGTCCCTTGTCAACGGGCCACCCGTTACGTCCTCCCCTCCCCCCCCGGCTTTCCAAAAGCTGGAGCTTTCTTGGCTTCCCTAAAGCAGGAGGTTTCTTGACTTTCCCAAAAGCGGCTTTAGAGCTTTTCTCCAAAAGTGGGTGCTTTCTCCCAGAAATGGGTGTCTCTTTTGCTTTTGCCTCAAGTGGGCCCTCCATCCAAGTGGGGGGCCACTTGTTCTTTCCCTTAAAAAGTGAGAGAATTTAGAACTCTCCAATGTCAATGTCCTACACATTACATGGACAATATCCAACACTTTGACCCATTGGAGGTTAGCCGCATGCATGCATTCTAGCTCTTGGACTATTCTAGAAAATACAAGAATGTCATCAAAGAAAGTACCTGTGAAATGTTTGTGTGGTCGGACAAATCCGATCAGACAAATCCGATCCATCATTCTATTGAAAGTAGATGGAGCATTTGTTAAGCCAAAAAGCATGACTAAAAACTCATTTAATCCAAAGTCCTTTGAAAAGCTGTCCTATGGATATCCTAAGGATGAATCCTTATTTGGTGGTAGTCACTCTTTAGATCAGTCTTGCTGAAAATAGTGGCTCCCTTCAACCTATCCAATACATCATCTATGTGTGGAATCGGAAACCTATTGATGGTTACCTTATTGAGAACTCTGTAGCTCGGGGGGGTCACTCATCATATGTAACCCTATCACGTGAGTTCAACAAAAGGATATTTTTTATTCCTAAAATTTACAGAAATAAATATACATAAGGGACTATTTAAAATAGTTTTGGAAAAAATTTACAGATTTGTATAGAAAAGGGGTACATTTTATTAATGAAAAAATTTACAGATAAGGGATTTTAAATATAGGCCTTGAACGCACGTGATATAGAGGGTTTATACATAGTGAACCCCCCGAGCTCTGTAGTCAACACACATACGATAGGACTTATCCTTCTTCTGAACCAACAACATAGGTGAGCAGAAAGGAGAAGAAGTAGGTCAGATAAGTCCTGCAGAGAGCAAATCTTGTACACGAGCCATGGTCTCCTTGGTCTGTGTTGATAGGTTTGCTGATTAGGAGGCTCACTCTCCTTGGAATGAGTTCGATGACTTGGCTGCTTGAGGTAATTGTCCTAGCAATAAATCTGAAAAACAGTCTTTGAAAGCATCTTGATCTTGGGCATCAAACTCAGCTTTCAGTTCATTCTCTTTTTCTTTAACAAAGATCATGTATGCTGAAACCTAATACTTTATTAATTTTCCAATAGAAGCGTTGGATACAAGTAGAATTGTTTCGTTTATTCCCTTACGACAATCCGATGTTCTTTGCTTCTATGACTAAAACTAGTGTTCTTCTGGGCATCATAAGATGTACTTCTTTCTGATGGAACCAATGCATCTCCAAAACTACATCGAATTGATCCCAAGGTGAAACAAAAAAGTCCTCGTGATCCACATAGTTGCTAAAAATAGATCTCAAGTGTGTCAGTAAGGGGTGTCACTAGTACGGATTGTCCTAGGAAAATATGTTGGGCGTCGAGAGAGTACCCCAACGCTTCTGTCGTGATCCTTAGTTGCATGGCTAGGTCATGAGAACTGAAATTATCCACTGCTCCGAGATTGAACAAATTCAATACATTCCGATCTCGTACTTTGCCCCATGAGAGACAGAGTTCCCTGGCCTCTGGATCGGCTGCTCTCCCTACAAGGACTCCACCTACCAAATGGCGGTTCTTCTGGCCTTTTTGGGTCCTTTGAGTTCTTGGATATTTCGGGGCAGTCGGCTGCCAAGTGTCCTTGTGTCCCACATCCAAAATACCTTTCCTCCTTTGGAAGGTCTAGATCTGTTCTGGAGTGAGTTGGAATTTCCTTTAGAGGGCTTTGGTTCACTCCTCAGCTTCTGTGGCTGAGACTTCTTTTCAAATCTTGGTGGCATTGAAGACTTCTTTCCTGGTCATCCTGGTACCGTGTTCTTCTTTTCTTATCCTACCTTCTTTGCTTTCTCAAAGGAAGGGTGATCTTTGATAGGCACAAAAGTAGTTGAATGATAACATCCTAAATCTCTGTATTATGCAACAGGGTGTTGTCCTAGGCCCTAGGGTAAGGCAACCATGACTAGAAGAAAAGTATGCCAACTAATGAAACAAGATAAGGCTCAAATGAAGATTCCCCCTTTTTCCAAAACACAAGTGTGCTTTAAGTGCAAGTATGGCCACTCTCCATAGCCCATCATATGTGGGATAACACCTTTTCTGCCACATTGGATGTTTTTCCTTCAATGGTTTATGAAAACCTTTAAGGGATTTGTAAGGCAAAGAGCTAGACCCGAAGCAATCAAGGCAGAGGGATGGCTTCTACAAGAGTCATTAGTATACATCACAGAGTTTCTTGCATCCATGGATCCCGATATGCCACATGCTTGGAACATCAAGGATGATGATTGTGTGATTGCAGAGTTTCCCCAAGGTGAAGGGATTGAAAGAAATATGAGAGAAGAGAACAGAAAGAAATTCAATAAGTTTTGTGTCCTCAATAGTTCCGAGATGCAAAGATGGGTCGAGAGATATGAAGAGGCCAAAGAAAAAATAATAAATGAGAGGTCAAAATTTAGAGTCATGCATAGGTGGGGGGTGCCATATCCACCGAACCATGCTCTTCTCCCTTGACACATGTCTTGTGATTGGCTACAAGAAGCTCTTCGTGAAGCCAAACATGATGGAGAGGACATAACCGATTGAGAGCAGGAGCTTGCAGTCGGATGTATGCCACATGTAAGTTTTTAACCTTTCTATTGGGTATTTATGATCACAATCACTACAAAATGCATCCTCATTATTTTAATCATGTTTTTTTAGTACAAAAAGTATAGTGCCTTATGGTGACATGGACGAAATTTTCATGTGGAAAACATCGATTCAAGGAGAGTCACATATGATTGTGGAGTCATGGCTAAGTTTGTAAAAGATAGCCAAGCAAGTGCTTTCAAATACCAATCTTCTCTCATCACAATTAGATTATTGTGGGACCATACGTGACATCTATGAAGTTGATTTTAGATGATTTAATATTTTCATTCTTGATGTCAAATGGTTTAGAACTATCTACAATGGTCCCAATGCTACAGTTAGGAGAGACAGCTATGGTTTCTTTGCTATTGACACCACCAGACCTGAGACCGATGAAAGGGATACCGTTGTTCTTCCAAAGCATTGTGAACAAGTACAAACTAATGAATTTATCAAAAGCTAATAACTTAAATTTTCAAACAAATGTTGACACCTAATTTGTATCTTCAATGTAGGTGGTCTTTCATCTGGATCGTTTGGATCCAAGATGGTGGTATGTGGTCCGATTTACTCCTCGAAGCAGACATATTTTTGAAGATAGGAATGTGGATACGGAGATGCCAGTAGAAGATCCAAATAATGATGCCGATGGATCTAGGGAAGATGATGAAGATGACGATGTGGGCCACGAAGAAGGTGACAATAATGACATTATAATTGAGGAAGGTGGAGATCATGACTTTGGGGAAGAAAAGGGAGAACTAGAGGCCGGTGAACTAGAGGATCAAGTCTTAGGTAGACATAGAATAGGGGATGATGATGTAGGTGATCAATTGTATGTAAACCTTGAGATAGACATATTTGGTGCACAAGACTTGGCTCAATATGAAACAGCCAATGTAAATGCTACAGATTCATAGTTTTGACATTGACGAGACTTCTTACATATAATTTGGCCCTCACATATTTATAGTGACATTTTATACATTAATTTCTATGTTAAGTTCACTATCAATATATGAGTGTTTTGATCTCAATTTTGATGTACATACTCTTATATTTTTTATCTTTGAAATTTTGATGTACATACTCTTATTTTTTACCCTTGGAAATGACGTTTTTTAAAAACGTCGGTATGGAAAATTGTACGAGCGTCACTTCTAGGATGCTAGCTCTATGAGCTAGGGAGAAGGTGGCTAGGGAATTGTTCTAAACGAATCGTCTATGTGGCGAGCGGCTGTGTGGAGAGAGATGGCATGAGTCGGGGGGTATGCTTGCTAGGGGGATCGTGACTACAGGCTGGAAGGACATTGGGCGACAGAGACCATGAGCTCTATGAAACAAGTGAGCAAGAGAGGAGTATCAATGCTTGTGACATCCGATGAAGGAGAGGCGACGAGCTGAAGTAGGCAGATAATTACGTGAGTTGATGGATGAGCCAACTATTAGTGGCAAGCTGATGGTGCGTGCAAAGCACATAGGCTGGGAGCTTTGAAGCTGGGTCTTCTGGACGGAGGTGTAGCATCGCTACAAGAAAGCTGGAGAGCTTTGGAAAAATCTAAGTGTGTTCCGAGAGCAAGTCTAGAGAAGCTGCAGTGCTCAGATCACATGAAGGCCACAGATTCGTGAGCGCTCCATGAGCAAGAAAGGAGCTGCAGTACTGGGTATTATTGCATGAAGGAGAGATGGGCTACGTGGGAGGGTGCAGTCATGAGATGGGGCTGGTTGTATTCCATCAGGAGGTCCTAGGCACGAAGGTGATGGAGGCTCTTCAATCTGATCAAGTGAGTGGGATATTTGAAGTGCGGGTTTTGGTTAAGCTTGTTTACTTGCTCCAAAGTGGACTCAAGGAGGGTCGTGGTGATTATACTAAGCTGATCTAAAGAGAGCATGGAAGGTCTACGTAATTTGGTAAAAGGAAGAGCGCCACTATTGATGATTCCGTGGAGATCCTTGCATGTGATCTTAGGGTACATTAGTGGCTTGAGAAAGTTTAGTAGCGATCGTGTGGTCTCGAAGGTTTGTGTTGAGCTTCAAGGCCAAGCCCCTGGCAAAAGCTTTTTGAAGAAGGATAGTGCATGCATGTACACAGAAGCCATGAGGGCTGTGAATAGAAAGGCCGTTTGATTTGAGGATGGTTGATGGATGAAAATCCACAAGGTGGTAGGTTTTAAGCATACAAGGTAGTTGGTTACTTGATGACAACGAGGTCTGGGATGTTAGGGAAGATATGAGCATGGCTGTGATTATACCTTGAGTTATTTGAAAGTGTTCGTGGTAGTAATGCAGCTTTGAAGTCATCATTTTCTTGGGATTTAAGTTTCATGGGTCTTCTATGTATTTTCTGAGCTTGATCTCAGTCAGTAGGAGAGCTTGTGTTGAGTTGTGTAATCCACTGGGTTCTTTTTGAGTTTTTTTAGCTTCCAGAGAAAATGTGGCTAGAGTGTGAGTTGTATCAGAAGGTGTCTAGAGAGAAGGATGTTGAATGGATGCCTTTTGCCTTGTGATTGTGTTGTTTGGGTGTTTTAAAGGTGGATGAGGGTGGTTGTGAGTAAATATAAAATTTGAGAATTGTAAATGAAGAAAAAAGAAAAATTCCCAAAATTCACATGTGGATAACTGGCAATGTCAATAACAATGTTTTGCATGTTTTTTCAAGATGAAAGGAGAAAGTAGATTTATAGACTATGACATTTAACAAAGGATGAGAATTGGCTTCAAGAAAATCATCCTTCAAAGACTAACATCATTAAAAGGAGGAATCGGAAGATGTGCTTGTTTCTTTAGATCTATCAAAAGCGAAAGGAAAACACCAGGGACAAACTCTTTCAAAGATTGGAAGGATATGGATGGAGCAATACTAGAATCCTTTGAATACAGAGGAAAAAGAGAAGATGGGAGAATGGAATGACAAGATGAGGAAAATATCGAGAACTTTTATGATGTGATAATAATTTATGTTGATTTTCAAATGTGACTTTGAAAACTGAGGTCCAAATTCCAAAAAGCATGTCACATGTGAAGTGCAAGCGTGGAACACCATCAATTATAAACAAAGACAAGGGATATTTTCTTGAGGCATTTTCCTTGTAGGTCTTAAGCTTTGAAGAGATATGTTTAACATTTCTATGGCTCAATAGACCACGTGGGCACCTATTTACC
This sequence comes from Dipteris shenzhenensis, assembly GCF_047967505.1. NCBI lineage: Eukaryota > Viridiplantae > Streptophyta > Polypodiopsida > Gleicheniales > Dipteridaceae > Dipteris > Dipteris shenzhenensis. The sequence goes on along the minus strand of NC_141605.1, from coordinate 27,415,344 downwards.
TTATAGAATGATATAAGTTATAACCTTCCATCACAATCTTAAAATTACAATGGTGATGCACTTAGAAGCAAGAGAGAGGGTGACATGAAGGGGTTGGGTTGGTTTGCATCTAGAAGCAAGAGCTAGGGGGTAACTCTAAAAGTGATGTTTAGCTATAATAGCAACACGAGGGTGAGAGGGGGGATGGTCAAAATTTGCGGGTCTTCCAAAGAAATTGGGGGTGCAAAGGGGCAACGAGGTTTGAAATCACGTTGGACCAAAATTGGCATAAATATGGTGTATGCTAACAAGAGATTTTTATTGCAAAGTAAGTTGAAGCTATCGTTCATCTTCTTCTTAATTGCAGTAGAAATGAAGGCCTCTTCCATCCACCTCCTTCTTCACAATACTCCTCGCCTCAACGTATTTCTGCCTTCTCCTCCACCATTTCATCTTCTTCGCCACATATGCAATGAAGGTGAGAAAGTACCTTTCCCTTGAGCATTGTTGGCCTGGGAAATACTCAAAACTTTGCAATATTGCAAATAATTTTTCAATTCATATATTATATCACTTTGTCTTTCTACCAATTTACCTAGTAATCACCAAGAAACTCTGACAAAATTTTGAAGAAATAGACCAAATCTTCTCTGTCATTGCTCAATTGTCTATGATAAATAAGGATCTTAGTAGAAGACATCTTCTTCATATAGTATAAAAGGATAGACAATTGTCCAAGTCCCCTTTCTTTGCTCCCAATGCATCCTTAAAGAAATTTGTCATCTTCAATATATAGCTGCAATATCAAACAGAAAGTAATGAGAAAGTTGTACACAAGTCATAATAAAAACGATTGAGCAAAGGAAAGAGTGATAGCTTACCTTCATGTTCTCATCATTGTCCATAATTTTATATGTCTAAAGGATAGAACTTCTTTCTATTCTACTCTTTACTTTGTTGTTCTCATGTACATTTGGCTGTAGATGCATCTGTGTTTTGACCTGGTTAAAGTTCTGATCATCCATATCCTCAAAATTTGTGGCTTCTTGAGAGAACATAGATAGTGCTTCCTTGGGGTCAAACTTATATTCTAGAACTATCAAATCATCATCTTCAATACCAACATCATGGCCTAGACTACAAGCTTGAGCAATTAATGTGGTGGCATAATCTTCCCTTAGGTCAAAGAGGATGAGTATGTCTAATAGTAGATAATACTCTTAGCTTTTGAATAGTGAAGAATGCAGGAAGTATAGGGATAGCAGGAGTACGAGTCTCAAAATCAAGTCCTTCAATAGATACTACTTCTTTAAATGTTTCTAACTTTAGTGCAACAAGATCAAAGTGTACAGCCTCTTTAATTTATTCCTCAAGATTAATATCTTGCTCTTCTAATTCCTATGTCTCTTTAATATTTTTTTTTTCTTTAAAATTGGTTTCTTCCTGGGGATCTTCTTTAGCTTCTTCTAGCATTTCTTCTTGAGCTCCATAAGTAAGATTTAGGAACATAGAAAAATAAAGGCACTCTAGTTCCAGGAGCTTGCATCTTTTGGGATGAGATCTGTACAATTTTCCTTGTGTGATGAGAGCTAATAGTGAGGAGCGTACTCTTGGAATGGACCGGCTATCTATCTTTCATGAGCTTCCATTTGGGGTGAGTTATGAATCAATCACCTCTTGAATCCCATGCATATATTCAAGAATGTGGGGGATTCTATTTGGGCACACTTGGTTGGTGACAAAGACACAAGGGGAGTGCGAGAAGACTTGCATGAGATGGGTAGGATGCCTCACTTGTGGCCCCAAGAGCATGTGTGTTGAACTCAAGAGCATGATTCTACAACTTAGGAGGGTGCTTCAGGAACCCAAGAGCATCCTCCACGAATTGTTCTCCCAAAGGCACCATGGATCCTTTTCAAGGTAGAGGAGTCAAGCATTAAGACAAATATTGCATCTTTTCGAAAACCTACGAGACACATGGGTTGCCTGAGGGGAGTGTTTACAAGGGACAATAAGCTTAGTGGACTCAAGTCTCATGATTGGCACAAGGTCTTACAAGTATTCTACTTGTTAGCTTAAAAGAAGAGTAGAACTAAGATTTTGATGCTTTCGTGTAATTAACTTACCTGATTGTGACACATTGTTATAACTCCTTTGTTGCTTGGGTAGTTTATCCTCCTAATTACAGTGAGAGGATGCTAAACAAAAGATGTTAGAACCACTATCTATAAGATCAGTGACATTTTCAAGTATACTTATTATCATATGATATATCACCTTCATTATATTTTATACAATTTTAAATGATGGGTATAAAATATTGAATCTTACAAATGCATGTGGAAATTTAAAGGTTGGTCTCACAAAAAGACAACTCTGTATCAAGCATCAAGAGGGCTAAGGTGGACTCCATTGACGTTGTGTGCTTGCTTGAGAAGCACTTTCCCCCAAGCATTATGATGACTCAAGTGCACTTGCTTGTACACATACTTGATGAGGTCGCCATTGTAGAAACTGTTCATAGTCATTGCATGTTTTTCCTTCAATGGTTTATGAAAACCTTTAAGGTATTTATAAGGCAAAGAGCTAAACCCAAAACAATCAAGGCAGAGGGATGGCTTGTGCAAGAGTCATTAGTATACATCACAGAGTTTCTTGCATCCATGGATCCTAATATGCCACATGCTCGGAACATCAAAGACGATGATTGTGTCATTGCAGAGTTTTCCCAAGGTAAAGGGATTGAAAGAAAGATGACAGAAGAGAACAGAAAGAAATTCAATAAGTTTTGTGTCCTCAATAGTTCTGAGATGCAAAGATGGGTGGAGAGATATGAAGAGGCCAAAGAAAAAATAATAAATGAGAGGTCGAGATTTAGAGTCATGCATAGGTGGGGGATGCCATATCCATCCGAATGCTCTTCTCCCTCGACACATGTCCCATGATTGGCTACAAGAAGCTCTTCATGAAGCCAAACATAATGGAGAGGACATAACCGATCGAGAGCAGGAGCTTGCAGTCGGATGTATGCCACATGTAAGTTTTTAACCTTTCTATTGGATATTTATGATCACAATCACTACAAAATGCATCCTCATTATTTTAATCATGTTTTTTTAGTACAAAAACTATAGTGCCTTGTGGTGACATGGACGAAATTTTCATATGGAAAGCATCGATTCAAGGAGAGTTACATATGATTGTGGAGTCATGGCTAAGTTTGTAAAAGATAGCGAAGCAAGTGCTTCTGATACCAATCTTCTCTCATCACAATTAGATTATTGTGGGACCATACGTGACATCTATGAAGTTGATTTTAGATGATTTAGTATTTTCATTCTTGATGTCAAATGGTTTAGAACTATCTACAATAGTCCCAATGCTACAGTTAGGGGAGACAGCTATGGTTTCTTTGCTATTGACACCACCAGCTGATGAAAGGGATACCGTTGTTCTTCCAAAGCATTGTGAACAAGTACAAACTAATGAATTTATCAAAAGCTAATAACTTAATTTTTCAAACAAATGTTGACATCTAATTTGTATCTTCAATGTAGGTGGTCTTTCATCTGGATCGTTTGGACCCGAGATGGTGGTACGTGGTCCGATCTACTCCTTGAAGCAGACATATTTTTGAAGATAGGAATGTGGATATGGAGATGCCAATAGAAGATCCAAATAATGATGTCGATGGATCTAAGGAAGAGGATGAAGATGACGATGTGGGCCACGAAGAAGGTGACAATAATGACATTGTAATGGAGAAAGGTGGAGATCACGACTTTGGGGAAGAAAAGGGAGAACTAGAGGCCGGTGTACTAGAGGATCAAGTCTTAGGTAGACATACAATAGGGGATGATGATGTAGGTGATCAATTGTATGTAAACCTTGAGATAGACATATTTGGTGCACAAGACTTGGCTCAATATGAAGCAGCCAATGTAAATGCTACAGATTCATAGTTTTGACATTGATGAGACTTCTTATATATAATTTGGCCCTCACATATTTATAGTGACATTTTATACATTAATTTGTATGTATAAGTTCACTATCAATATATGAGTGTTTTGATCTCAATTTTGATGTACATACTCTTATATTTTTTATCTTTGAAATGACCAAACTTGTGGTCCAAAATTATTTTGGGACCCTTGGAAATGACGTTTTGTAAAAACGTCGGTATGGAAATGACGTTTTGTAAAAATGTCTACACTGACACCTTCCCCGCCCGCCAATCATATAGATGATCTTCATGCCCATGCTTGCAAAGTATTGAAAGACAACATCAAAAAGAGGCCTCTGTCTTGTAGTGGAAAGTTGTTTTGTATTGTACAAAGAGAAATGGACTATGTACATAAAATGTGTAAACTCTTGTTTCGTACATGAACAAAAAGTCTTTGATATATCTTCGTGGAAAATTTTTGAATATGATTTCTCATACGTTTGAGTAAATATAAAATTTGAGAATTGTAAATGGAGAAAAAGGGAAAATTCCCAAAATTCACATGTGGATAACTGGCAATGTCAATAACAATATTTTGCATGCTTTTTCAAGATGAAAGGAGAAAGTAGATTTATAGACTATGACATTTAACAAAGGATGAGAATTGGCTTCAAGAAAATCATCCTTCAAAGACTAACATCATTAAAAGGAGGAATCGAAAGATGTGGTTGTTTCTTTGGATCTATCAAAAGTGAAAAGATTGGAATCCTTTGAATACAGAGGAAAAAGAGAAGATGGGAGGATGAAATGACAAGATGAGGAAAATATGGAGAAATTTTATGATGTGATAATAATTTATGTTGATTTTCAAATGTGACTTTGAAAACTGAGGGCCAAATTCCAAAAAGCATGTCACATGTGAAGTGCAAGCGTGGAACACCATCAATTATAAACAAAGACAAGGGATATTTTCTTGAGGCATTTTCCTTGTAGGTCTTAAGCTTTGAAGAGATATGTTTAACATTTCTATGGCTCAATAGACCACGTGGGCACCTATTTACCTTATAGAATGATATAAGTTATAACCTTCCATCACAATCTTAAAATTACAATGGCGATGCACTTAGAAGCAAGAGAGAGGGTGACATGAAGGGGTTGGGTTGGTTTGCAACACGACGGTGAGAGGGCGGACGGTCAAAATTTGCGGGTCTTCCAAAGAAATTGGGGGTGCAAAGGGGCAACGAGGTTTGAAATCACGTTGGACCAAAATTGGCATAAATATGGTGTATGCTAAGTAAGTTGAAGCTATCGTTCATCATCTTCTTAATTGCAGTAGAAATGAAGGCCTCTTCCATCCACCTCCCTCTTCACAATACTCCTCGCCTCAACGTATTTCTGCCTTCTCCTCCACCATTTCATCTTCTTCGCCACAACCATCCACCTGCATACTCCCGGCGCTCCATCACTTGTCGCAGTTTGCAGCTCGCCACCCCAGCTACGCTCGTTCCTTTAACGCACGACAACTACTTTGTAGCTCCTTCCAAGCGCGGCTTTCTGCCCGTCTCTGACCCTGCCGCCTTCGAGTTTACCGCCGCAGCTTCCCCACAACTCGCACTCTGGGATCGCACCGCTACCGACTTCCACCACCTCTTGGCTACGTACGATGCCAACAAAGTCCGGCGCATCATCGCGACACTCCCTCGTTTCGACTCCGAGCAACTCCTCCAGCCGGGTGGACGAAGAGGCCATCTCTGGAAAGCCATGCTTCTCCTGTCCTTCCTGGCCCACGCTTACGTTTGGTGCGGAGAGGTTCCCGCAAGCCGCCTGCCGGACAACATAGCTGAACCGTGGCTTGCCATTGCACGGCGTCTAGACGTGCCTCCCATCATTTCTTATGCATGTCTCGTTCTTTCGAATTGGCGACGTATAGATGACACTCTCCCTCTAGAACTTGGAAACATGGCCTGCTGTTATAACTTCACCGGTACTGTAGATGAAGAATGGTTTCTACTCGTTCATGCTGACATCGAAGCCAAGGCAGCAGAAGCGCCGGGTGCGATTATCAGGGCCCAACAAGCCATTCACGACAGGAATGTGGCCGAGGTCTGTACATTATTCCAGTAACTACATGCTTCTAATAGTTGGCTTGGTTTTAAGTATGCGATTATTGTTACTTCTTGACAGGTGAAGGATAACCTTGCCCTCTTGGCTGGAACTTTGAGATTGATGAGCAAGAGTTTACGGCGAATGCAAGAGAAGTGTGATCCTGACGTCTTCTATCACAGAATTAGGAAGTATATGGCCGGGTGGCGCAACAATCCACGGCTTCCACAGGGATCCATCATGTACGGGGAGGACAGTTTATCATTTTACGGAGCTTCGGGCGCGCAATCGACTATCCTTCCTGCGGTAGATGCTGCCTTGGGTATCCAACATCAAGATGGGTTTCTCAGCTCCTACATACAAGTCAGTACTCCCACTCAAATCTCACAAACAATAACGATGTGGCCACTAATCTGTTTCTAATTCCATCTTCGGATCATTTGTTGCTCTTTATATAATCTCTCGCTATACTATTCTCTGAGCGAAGGAGCTTTATTTTGCAACAGGAAATGCGTTCCTACATGCCTTGTCCGCACAGGCAGTATTTGCAGCGCATCGATGCCGGTCCATCAATTCGAGATTTCGTGAAGCAAAACCTTGAGGAACTGGCAGGAGAATACGACCGATGTATCGTGGAGATTTTCAGGTTCCGCTCTTTGCATAGAGGTCACGCTCAAGGTTACATAAAGAAACCAAGCAAGGAGAGGGAAGAACGAGGGACAGGAGGATCAGATTTTGTGACATATTTGATGCAGAATGCAACAACTACAATAGCTCACAGCGTTGGTTCTCCGGCCTGATTTTTTGTTACCGTGGTGGATGCATCTACGTCCATTTCCATGTGGTAAGGGACCTTGTACATATTCAGTGGGACACCGACAGACCCATATCCTTGGGAGAGAGAAATCACCATGACAATATATGACTTCATCAAAGAGGCCTCCTCAAATAGAGACCCATATCCTTTACTCATATACTTCCTTATGGGAGAGAACAAGGTCAATTTCATGCAATGGACCTGCCCTAGTGAAGTAAATTATTGTTTGTTTAAGAATTGTTGGAATATATGAGGGAATGATCTGACCAGTACGTGAAGTTTGTACAAGTTGTTCTAATCACGTGAAGTTTGTTTGTCGAAATGTGGTCACGAGTAGATCAGTGGACTGTTGTTAGTGCCTTAATGAGTTGGTGCAGCATGTTGTGGCATGTTCATAAAGGTTGTGACACACAAGCATTAAAACTTCACATTGGGAACTTGGCAAATCTTAGAGGCAGATGTACATGCCACAATATTCACCCAACCATTAAGGTTACTGGATAATGATAAGGTAAGCTGCCAACATGAGCATAAGAGAAGGTTCTCTAAGCTTCCATGGTATAGTCTAAAGGCCTTTCTGTGCCTCCACAGCCACCTTCCTCCCAATGTTGGCACGGCATGGCAAAAGTTGTGCCTTATGCACTAGAAGGTATGTTATGTACCTCGACAAAAGATAAAATCAGTGACCTCTCCAAGTGGTTGAGTTCTCTAAACCTGCAAGAACAAGAAGCTCACAAGTGCACATAGCAACATATTGCCAATGCACTATCGAATGCTCCAATCATTTCTCGATTCCAATTGAAGCATCTAAAATAGCAGCTCTTTTTGGGTATCTCAGGTGCTTGAGTTGATAGACTCGCATTCTAGCAACTGGCCGTGAGATTGTCCAAGTCGCGTGCATGATGCCAACACTTTATGCAGCACATAAATCTTGAACTCCGTGACAACTTATGATGATTTAATCTCATAATGAGCTATCTATCTTCAGAGAGAAACAAGAAGCTTTTACCTATGACCGCTTTCATCTCGATGGATCTTAGCACCGTGGCATGCTACCCAAGCTTGTTCGCCCAGTGCCTCCTCCTGCTTTCTCTCTTGTCCATAATGTGCAAGAGGTTCCCCAAAATCTTGAACCAAAATGATATGAAATCACTCTAATGCTTGTCAATCATTATAAAGATTAACACCAAGGAAATCTTTGCCTGGACTTAGATGTAGCTAATCTCACTAATTCATATACCTCCACTGCAAGAGCAACCGCTAGAATAACCGTTGTGATATTCCTTGCTTGTGATACAACGCGATCTTCATCTCGAAAATCTATAGATGTGTAAGACACTCCAAACCTTGAAATCAAGATTGATTCTATAGAGAGAAGGAGAAAACTGAAATACAACAGAAGGAGACTTTATGTTGAATCAAAATCATTTACAATCAATTCTAGAGTCACAATACTCCATGTACGGAGCTCGAACCACCCGACCACCCTCGAGCTATTCTTACTCTCACTCTCACTCTCACTCACATCAGATTTCTCACTCTCACTTACACCAAGGTGTTTCAATGAATCTCACTCTCACTCAATATGATACAATCATAGATGAAAGAAGAATGTCACTCTCACTTGCACTCTCACTCTCAATCTCGGAGAAATATGCTACCTTGCTACTACTGCATATTCTGAGTTTTGGACTTAATAGATCATGGAATTAGATCTCGACCTCTTCTAGAAAGTTGTAGATCGCATTCCCATATTTCCAAGAGAAAAAGAGCTCCTCAATCCGATTTTGGAATCAAAAGTTATGGTCGAAATAGTGACTATTGTTTTTATCCAAGAAAGTTGCGACCGGCTTTTAGTTGGCTTTTGCACTTTATCCTGCTTTTCTTGCCCTTCATGACCAATTTGCTCCATTCCTGGACCATTCTAACAATAACTATTGTTCTTTTTAAATCAATCACTTCTTTCCAAGTTCTCCTTTAGAATCCGCAAAGCTGGACCATCCTTTAAACCTGCAAACTCCGAATACAACTCCCATGCATATATATATTTTTTCTTGGATTTGTTAAATCTCAAATCACTTATTAGTATTTTCAAAACACAAAATTGACGTGAAAATAAATTGCACAAATAACTACTACTAAAACTAAAAATAAATTTATACACAAAATATGGAGTGTCACACAAAAATGTGGAGCATCACAATCGTCCCCTCTCTGAAAAACTATGTCCTTAGAGTTTAAAAGAAGGAAACTCATCAATAAGTGAATCTAAATCTACCCAAGTAGCATCCTCTATAGGATATACATCCCATTTTACCAAAACTTCTATTATTGTTATGTTTCTAAGTTGCTTTCTTTGTCTACCCAAAACAAGCTGGGGTTCAACGTTCAACGTTCCATCTTCTTGAATTCTAGATGTGTCCTACAAAACATGAGAAGGATTAGCAACATATTTTTTCAGTAAGCTCACATGAAAACCAGGATTACTTTGATATTCTGAGGCAATTCATGTTGGTAAGCCAGTGTTCCCACTCGCTTTAATATTTTGAAAGGTCTTGTGAAACGAGGTGAGAGCCTTCTATCTCTGCCAAGAATTAAATTACTTTTCTTAGGAATGATTTTCAAAACTACCATGTCACCGAACTTGAATTCTCGAAAACTATGGTTCTTGTCATAATAACGTTTTTGTCTGTCTTGTGCTCTTTTAATACAATGTCAGATGTGTTTGACTTCCTCATCCATCCTCTCAAGCATTTGTTTTGAAATCTCAACTTTGTTCTCAGAATCAGAGAAATTAACTGGTGAATGACAATTTTGGGCATATAGCTTCAAAGCGAGTCATTTGAATTGAGCTATGCCACGAATCATTATACGCAAACTCAGCCAAAAACAATAATTCAATCCAATTAGTTTGCTTCTCATTAACATACATTCTAAGAATGTCTTCCAAAAAATGATTTACTATTTCACTTTCATCTGTTTGCGGATGAAATGCTGCGCTCATTTTTAGTTCAATTCTTATGGCTTTAAATGTAGCCCGCCAAAAATTAGATGTGAACTTTGAATCCTTGTCGAAAACAACACTCTTAGGCATACCGTGCAAGCGAAAGATTTCTCTTACAAATAATTCTGCTACCTCAAGTGCACCATCAATCGTTTTCATTGGAAAAAAATGGGCCATTTTGGTCAAACGATCAACAAGAACAAGAATAGTATCATATCCCCCTGTAGTACCCTCTAGTAGGCAAATTAGTGATGAAGACCCGCTACTACACATGGGTTCTAGTCCGATGCTTAAGGAGCGATGATTAGCACGCGCGGGGCGCTAATCGTCAATAATCAAAGTGTGATTTATTAAGGGTCACTTTATAGCAACTTTAGGCAAACGTCACTATATAGCGACGTTTAAAGAGGTGATGTAGTGCCCCTAAAAATAAATCCATCATGTCCACCATACCCTCGTCATCATCTGGCACATCTGGGAGACTATAGTCTTGCTCAAAGTGTGAAGGTATATGAACATTCTTGCCATCCTCCTCATCCTGTCTCAAGATTTCATGTAAATATAAGATCTTGTCTCAAGGTTTCGTGTCATAATGGTATCCAATATTAATCACAAACTCAAATAGCATTGACTTACCGATGATCCATCACCACATGCAACACCAACGGTGGGTACTAGTTCAAGCTCCTCCCCATACATCCACAAGTGGTGCATGACAATACGACGTTGATGTCATACTTCTCACTTGCAATGAGTGCAATGACAATACAACCTCTCTCTAAGCCACTCTGTGCTCCCGGGCATTGGCACATCATCTGACGAGCTTCCACTCGTCCCTTCCATCTGCACACTTCCAAAATCACAACATGAACTACAAGGAAATCTATTAAGATCCAAAAAATAGCCATCCATGAGCTCCTTTCTCTCTTTTGACAATAAGTGCCTTGAATCGTCGCTATATAGCGATGCTTTTCATTGTTCCATTGCTATATAGCGACGCTTTGTGCTGTTCCATTGCTATATAGCAATGCTTTTTGGATATAAACGTCGCTATATAGCAACTGACCAGCATTGCTATATAGCGACATTGGACGCTTAAACTTGGATCCCCATGTGACTCTTTCTTTCACATCTCTATTGCGGGAAAAGCAAAAATCTCTCCTCCCACCTCATATTCGACGACCTCACTTTCCTCCTTTCTATTCCCCACTTTTCACCCCTACCCAGTCCCTCTCCCAACACTTGTGGTCTCTCTCCACCCTTCTTCCTCTCTACTTGTGTGAAAGGATGTTTTTCAAGAAGGTGAGCCTCTTTAAGTAATGTAAATTCATTTTTTGTGAGATTTTGTTTTGTGAGTGTTAAAGCATGTTTCTCCTTGTATTGCTAAGGCTATGTGCTAATTTTCATGCTTGATTTTCAGAGGTTAAGGACAAAAAACGAGATTTGGTGAAAGAAAGAAGACACACCTCTTCTCTTTTTAGTATTTCTCTTCCTCCTCTTTCTCCTTGTTTGTAGGCTTATGCTTGTCTCCTCAATCCAATCCCTTTGAGAGGTTGCTTCTCTAAACTCCTCCTTTCTCTAACTAGTTATCTAAAAAAAGGTATGTTTCCTCTCTTTTGTAGGGCTAGTCCATGAAACACCGAGTGAGACTTTTTCAAGTAAGGAACTGCTTCCTCTTTTTTCCTTTTATTATTTTTATTATTTGCATTGCCCTGCAGCTAGCGCCTTATGCATTGGCTACAGTGATGACATAGGAACCCTCTCTTCCCCTCCTCTCTTCTCTTATTTCCTCTTCTTCCCCTCTTTTCCTCTTTTCCTCTCTCTTTTCCCTCCTCTTTCCCTCATATGCTCATGCATAAGCATAAGCATAATATTTCTCTCTTCCTTCTCATATTTTTCACTCTCTTTTTTCCTCTCTTTCTCTCCTCTTTTCATAAGCATGTCTATTTGCCTATGCTTATGCTTATGCATGAGCATATGCTCATATGCTCATGCATAAGCACAAGCTTATGCTTTCTCTCTTTTTTTCTTATGCTCATATGCTCGTGCATAAGCATAAGCATATGCTTTCTTTCTTTTTCTCTTCTACTTATGCTCTTTTTCCCTCTTCCTTCTCTTATGCTTATGCTCTTTTCCTCTCTTCTTTTTCCCCTCTTCCTTCTCTTCATTTTCCCTCTTCTATTTTCCCTCTTTCAATCTCTTTTCCCCTCTTCTTTTTTCTCCTCTTTCAATCTCTTTTTCCCTCCTTTCCTTCTCTTATTTTTCCCCTCTTTCAACATCTTTTCCCCTCTTCCTTCTCTTATGCTTATGCTCTTTCTCCCTCTTCTTTTTCCCCTCTTCCTTCTCTCCTTTTTCCCTCTTCTTTTTCCCCTCTTCCTTCTCTCTTCCCCTCTTTCAATCTCTTTTTCCCTCCTTTCCTTCTTTTCTTTTTCCCCTCTTTCAATATCTGTTTCCCTCTTCCTTCTCTTATGCTTATGCTCTTTTCCCCTCTTCTTTTTCCCCTCTTCCTTCTCTTCTTTTCCCCTCTTCTTTTTCCCCTCTTCCTTCTCTTCTTTTTCCCTCTTCTTTTTCTCCTCTTTTAATCTCTTTTCCCCTCTTTCAAACATATGCCTATCCTTATGCTTATGCCTATGCATGAGCATATGCTCATATGCTTATGCATAAGCATAAGCATATGCTTTCTCTCTTTTTCTCTTATGCTCATATGCTCATGCATAAGCATAAGCATATGCTTTCTTTCTTTTTCTCTTATGATTATGCTCTTTTTTCCTCTTCCTTCTCTTATGCTCATGCTCTTTTTCTCTCTTCTTTTTCCTCTCTTTGTTCTCTTCCTTCTCTCTTTTCTCTTATGCTTATGCTCTTTTCCTCTCTTATTTTTCCAATCTTTTGATCTCTTTTTCCCTCTTACTTCTCTTCTTTTTCCCCTCTTCCTTCTCTTATGCTTATGCTCTTTACCCCTCTTCTTTTTCCCCTCTTTCAATCTCTTTTCCCCTCTTTCAATCTGTTTTTCCCCTCCTTCAATCTTTTTCTCCCTCTTTCAAAGATATGCTCTTTCAATCTCTTTTTCCCCTCTTTCAATCTCTTTCTGCTTCTTACCCACTCTTGTTTTTTGTTTTTTGTTTTTGTGTTTGTATCTACGTTTGTCCAATCCCCCCAAATTAGACATGGGATCACGTCGCACATCCGACGAGTACGGAAACCCTCGTAGGAGGAGACATCATGGCCTCTATTCTCTAGAGGACTTTGATTTTACTCAGGTGACACCTCAAGGGCCTACCCCTGCGACTATCCCTCGCTCGACTCTGCTCACACGTAGCACTGTGACTACCCCTCAAGAACTTCCTTTACTAGCAGCCCGTGGCTTTGTCGGGCGTCCTGACGAGCTTCTCGCACAGATCACCGATGAGGAGGCAGCGAGATTCTTCTTTCCTATCCCAGAGGACCTCAGCAAATCTCTCTCCTATGCCGACGGCTGGACCTACTATCCAACCGTCCCCTCTAGCCCCTTCGACTAAGGGATCATCACCTGGGCGTGCCCATCGTAAGGGAAGGAAGAGTAGGAGGGGCCGCTTATGTTGTGCTAACTCGGGAGATGTAGATGAGTCAGCACACTCACACCCCTACAGGTCTCCACTTGGTCTTGAGACCCAGGTCCCTTACCCTCTGCTACTCCCATTGCTACTCCTCGCTCCGAAAGTGCTCGCACAAACACCACTCGCTCTGACTCTGCCACTACCATGAGTCCTCCTTACCAAGTCGAGAACCTATCCTATCAAATCACGACTGCTAGAGAGATAATAGAAGATAAAAAGGGTGCAACAGTGATGGCCACCATAAGGCGGTTGATGAGCCACCAGTTCAAGAGCAGCATAGCTACTGACTGGCGGTACCAAGATGACCAAAAGAAGTAGGCAGTCATCGATGAATTGGAAAGAAAATACCCTAACCCTCCAAATAGGAAGTTCAATGAGCATTACATGCAGAGTGCATGGGTTTGGTCTTGAAGCATCGTAGCTCAACTTTGCGTACTTCCATCACAAAGGGGAAGGCTAAACCGAGCTGGGTAGACAAAGCTGATTGGAAGTTTTTCAAGAAGCTCGAGGCTCAGAGGAGGCTATGAGGAGACGGCTGGACTCTGTAGGTACTTCGCACTTTGGTGCAGGCAGATAGTTGGCATTCGAGGCAACAGTGGTAAGTCTACTTCTTCTCATTTAATCTATTGTTCTATTTGTTCTACTACATATTGCATGCACTTTATCTAACTCTCATAAATTGGGCCCACAGCAAGTTGCAATGGGTCACCTTCCTACAGACGCAGAGACGAGACTCTCATTTCACGTAGGAACAAAGCCATGGTTTATTGAGTAGTAAGCACTAGGAGAGACAGTTGATTGGGCTGAGGTGGCTGCTCACATGGTATAAGTCTACTCCTACTTATAATCTCACTTTTTAAATTGTTTCATTCTTTAAGTGCTAATGTAATTTTCAAATAATATGGTTTCACTCTTAGAATCAAAACTCGAACGTCCCATCAGTGAAGGTGAGTGGTGAACGTGCCATGTCGACCAAAATATCAAGCGTAACCCAAAAATATTCACGCCGTCCTTGGTGAGCCCAATATGTAAGTTGCATGGCTCCCTCGCAAAGTCCGACCATTGATTATCTATGTGCTTCCAAGCTGCACAATCTGTGGGAATCCTCAATGTGTCATGAGTGGACGGATGAGATGCATGCCAAGTCATCAACTCCACTATGGATTTGCATCGGAACATGTTCTGTATTCTTGCAATGATGGAAAAGTGTCTCAAGACCTTTACCAATATCTGCTCACCCTGCAAGTCATCTCTATATCATTGTTCCCCACACTTCGGATAACTAGCCAAATCTCCATGCTCACGACGAAAGAGAATACAGTCATTACGACAAGCATAGATGGTATCATAATCCATACCTACTGTTGTTAGCATCTTCTTTGCTTCACCTCGTGATGCGGGCATGGTATTTGGTGCAGGCAACATCTCCCAGAGCAACGTATCACAATTCAAACATACATAGACTTCGAATAATGATGATCCTCAAAGCAACAAAGAAGTCATGTCACTAATCCTACAGCATAGAATACCTATAAGACATTGAGCAAGCTTAGAATCCTACAGCCTTACATTGAGCAAACATTTATAGACTCCTATATTCTTTGAATTAGAGTGACAGAAGTCTGTATTTGTTTACTCAATGGTAGGCTATTGAAGCTTCACATGGGAAAAAAGAGAAGGAAAGAGAGAGGAAAAAAGAGGAGAAAAAAGGGAGAAAAAGAGAGGAGAAAAAGGAGAAAAGAGAGGAGAAAAAAGACAGAAAAAGAGAGGAGATAAGAGAAACAGAGAGAGTGAAAAGAGAAAAAGTGGAGATAAAGGAGAAAAAAAGAGGAGAAAAGAGAGGAAAAGAGACGAAAAGAGGAGATAAGAGAGAAAAAGAGAGGAGAAAAGAGATGAAAAGAGAGGATAAAAGAGAGACAATTCAAACATACTTAGGCTTCGAATAAGGATGATTCTCAAACATACATGATGATTCTCAAAACAAACAATATCCAAATAATGAGTCAAAATAATGCAAGAGCTAACCTCATTAAGGCCGAGACACTTGTATCCAACCACCCATAGTTTGCTTCCAAATTCAAGATTGAGAGACAAGCCCGTAGTTTAGACATCCTAGCACCCTCGTACAATTGTGTTGATTGCAACTCTTGCATATTGAGCTCAGACTCTAACATCACGTGTACATGTGATGTAGTACCCTTAAAAATAGAATCCATCATGTCCACCATATCCTCATCATCATTTGGCACATTTGGGAGACTATAGTCTTGCTCAAAGTGTGAAGATATATGCACATCCTTGCCATCCTCCTCATCCTGTCTCAAGATTTCATGTAAATATAAGATCTTGTCTCAAGGATTCGTGTCATAATGGTGAACTTAAATAGCATTGACTTACTGATGATCCATCACCACATGCAACACCAATGGTGGGTACTGGTTTGGGCTCTTTCCCATACATCCGCAAGTGGTGCATGACAATACGACGTTGATGTCATACTTCTCACTTGCAATGAGTGCAATGACAATACAACCTCTCCCTAAGTCACTTTGCGCTTCCACTCGTCCCTTCCATCTGCACACTTCCAAAATCACAACATGAGCTACAAGGAAATCTATTAAGATCCAAAAAATAGCCACCCATGAGCTCCTTTCTCTCTTTTGACAATAAGTTCCTTGAACTCTCGCTAAATAGCGATGCTTTTCACTGTTCCATTGCTATATAGTGACGCTTTGCCCTATTCCATCGCTATATAGTGATGCTTTCTAGATGTAAACATTGCTATATAACGACGTTGGGTGCTTAAACCCGAATCCCCACGTGACGCTTTCTTTCACATCTCTATTGCGGGAAAAGCAAAAATCTCTCCTCCTACCTTATATTCGACGACCTCACATTCCTCCTCTCTATTCCCCACTTTTCACCCCTACCCACCCGAATAGGCTTTATAATGGTGGCATGAGTGTGTGAAATCAAATGCTATCTGCCCACTAAAACAATCTGCAATGCCTTTGTACTCTCTGAAGTCTACTCACTGAACTGATGAACGTAAGGTTTCAGGTAATGTAATAATGTGAAACCGTAGGTGAGCATATGGACTGATTTCGAGTAGGTACTAGTCGAGAATTTTGGGCATGGCTTAGATTGGCAACTTGGGGAAATTCAAAGCGTCCCCTTTATGGCAATCTAGTCTACTCTGATCTAGATCTATACCAACCATTGATCTATGAAAGAACAGCAAATAATTCCTTTTTCTTTTGTTCCTTTTAAGTGCCGGGTCAGAGGCATCGATGTAGAGGCGAATGTGCGTGAAGGAAGTGGTTTTGTCGGCGAGGCTCAAATGTGAGTGTAACTTGCACCAAAATGTGCACATGATGTGATGACTGCGTAGAACACCAGAAAACGAGCGACTTTTCTTTTTGGAGCACCCTCAAATTCTTCCTGGATCAAGAGATACGACTTGATCTAGGTGGAGGGGCGACAAAAGGAGTGCAAATGGTGCTCAATGATGATGTGTCACTGTGGGTCACATGCAGTGATGATGTGGGACTGTGGCTAGCAAGAGGCATGCTAGTTGAGCCTTGTGTTGAGGTTGTAGGAGTGGTCACATGCAGTGACTGTGGAGCATTGTATGTGCCTGCAGAGGTCTAGTGTGCCACGTGTTACTAATGATTTGGCAAATGAAGATGTCAATAATGATGACATGGCAACGGTGATGTGGCATTAGTGACATGGCATAGATGATGTGGTACTAGTGACATGGTAGATGATGTGGACTACTGACATGGCAAATAAGGTGTTGATGTGGCAACAGGATTGGGTTTGCTGATGTGGCACAAGGATAGGGGTGACATGTGGTAGGTAAGGTGTGATGACACGTGGCATGAGAATAAGATGACATGACACAAGGCGAGGGTTGCTAACGTGGTAGATGGAATGACATGTGGCATGGATGAAACGATGATCTGGTTGACAGAATCTCGGAGATGTCGATGAAATCTTTGAGATTTCATCGTCTTCTTTGTTACTGTCGACAAAAATCAATGATTATCGACCATTCAAAGCATATACGATGGGCACAATACTTTGCATGCACCTCAACCTAGATGGTATGGACTTGCGTGCAAAGTTGCATGCCCATACAATAAGTACTTGTTTGAATAACACACCTAGGACCATGGGAAAGAGTATGCCCTTGATAACTTTGAAGGGAAGTGGACTCACATGTTTGGTTTCTCATTCAAAGAAAAACTAAGCTACATCTTATCATGTCAAGGAAAGATATGGAGCAAAATGAAGAGCCATGGAATGCAAGCTTCTCTAAGAAAGATATAACTTCTAGCATGGTTGTGGGAATTACGATGGAACCAAAGAGCCCATACTTGGATATTTTTGTGAAGTGTTCACAATCTAATATTGTGATTTTATCTTATCAATAGGTCTAAACAGGTCCACAATGCCACCTCCTCCACCATCAAACTTTATAGAATTACAAATTCCATTAACCTGCTAGTTAGTACTTATTAATACTTGTTGGTACTAATTAGTGCTTGTTAGTGCCTGTTAGTTCAGTAACTTGCTAATTAGTGCCTGTTAATACTTGTTGGTGCTAATTAACACTTTTTAATACTTGTTAGTGCCTTGTTAGTTCAGTAAACTGCTCCTTAGTACCTGTTAGTGGTTGTTAGTGCATGTTTTCTTAGTAACCTGCTAATTAGTACTATTTAATGATATGCTATTTCATGCTTGTTAGTTTAATGCTATCTAGTGTTGCTTGTTTTTGCCTGTTAGTGCCTGATTATGCCTATTAGTGCCTATTAGTGCCTATTAGTACCTATTAGTGTTGCCTGCTAGTGTTGCTTGTTGTTATTGCCCCACTTAGTGCTTGTTAGTGCCTGTTAGTGCTTGTTAGTTCTTGTTAGTCAGAAACCTTCTAATTAGTACCTTTTAGTGCATGTTCATACTTGTTGTTGCTTGTTATTGCCCCACTTAGTGCTTGTAAGTGCTTGTTAGTTCAGTAATGTGCTAATTAGTACTACTTAATGACATGCTATTTCGTGCTTGTTAGTTAATGCTATCTAATGTTGCTTGTTTTTGCATGTTAGTGGTTAGTGCCTAATAATGCCTGTTAGTGCTTGTTAGTGTTTCCTGCTAGTGTTGCTTATTATTTCCCCACTTAGTGCTTGTTAGCACTTGTTAGTTCTTGTTAGTTCAGAAACCTGCTAATTAGTACCTGTTAGTGCCTGTTAATACCTATTGATGCTTGATCCTAATCTGATCACTTTTGTAGATAAAATTTTTAATCACATTGGATGTTTTCATGTGCAGGTTGCATTATTTATTGAGTTCAAGAAAAATTATCCAGACATCACAATGCAACAATGCTCATTTGAACGATTAAAACCATATTTTGTCCATAAATTAAAGGATAGATATACATGTTGATGCATTCAACATGTCCAACTGGCCTTCTTGAAAGACTCCATCAATATCATGCTTCGTCCCAAACACCGGCCTACATGGAGCGCATTGTTATTGCAATTGTGAAATATGTGCAAGGGACAATACTGGAGCTATTTGTAAAGCTTCTAATCATACATACACTAGCGTTACGTGCTTTTGGGAAAGTGTGTTGTGTCAAAAGCCTTCAGGAAGCATGTACCATCACTTGGAATGCCTCATCGGAGAATGTACTAGTTATGGGCCCAAAAAAATTCTGGCCTACCCACAAGAGAAGGATGACTCTACCCACCATGTTTACGTTAAGGTTTTTGAGGATCTAGACGTAATTGTTGGAAAACAAGGGGAGAAAAATTGAAGAAAGGTACTCACATTCAAGAAAATGACCTGCAGTGCCTTATTTCGGATGTCTCGAGGTTGCATGAAGAAGTTCATTAAGCACAACTTCATATACAAGTGCAAGCTGAACAATTTAAAGAGTGTCTGCAAAGGATTCCTAAAGATGTTGTGGTGTCTATGGTGGATTTTGCAAAAAATTACACCTTTAAGGAACAAAATGAGACACTCAGACCAAGTCACTATTCTTGTTCAAATAACATATGTTTGGACAAGAGGTGAGGTTCAAAAAACCATCCATTTCTACATATGTGACGACAAGGTGCATGATACTCTGTTTGTTCAGCATTGTTTTATGCTACATCACAATTGGTTGGCAGGACAAGATTTAGCATTAAGGCATCATTGGGTTTGGTCAGATGGTGCAGCTTCCCAGTTTAAAGCGAGACGGTCTGCTTTCTTTGTTGCAAGGTATCCTTCCTTAAGTAACCTAAAGATGACATGGAATTTCTTTGGCTCTGGACATGGAAAGGGTGAGCATGATGGAGCACGAGCTATTGTGAAAAGAGCCTTGACAACGAATATCTACTGTCCCTGGAGAGGACATGGAAGCTGAAGAAAACCTTGTGATGATCCTGCATATGAAGGACATCTTGATACACTGCTCTCTATGTTGGAGATAATTTTGCAGTTAATGCAGAGGCAAAAAATGATGAGCATGCAGATTTCTATGTCTTATGGTGCACTGCCAAGAAGGAACTTGTGAATCAAAATTTGAAGGATGGATGGGGAAACATCATTTCATCTAGTGGTTTTGTAGTGAAGGGGTTGTACTATGGAAAGAAGGCATATAACTATTACTACATTCTTGATAATGAACCCGAGGTTTTTTTGTATTCTCACCTTGTCAGAGCTATAAAGTTTCCCATGGTGGAACTTATGGATGGTGACACACTGTTCTTCATGTCGAATGAGGTGCATGAAGCCATATACAACAGCATGCCATTTGAGATGTAAACATCATAGTTCTAATGTCTTCTCATACTTTCATGAATGATTGGGAACATCACTTTATTGTCCCTGCAATAGTGTGCATTGCTATCAGAACAACACAAAGCAACTATAGACGCACTTGGTAGATGCGCAAAATAGCGGGCGCATCTATAGGCATTGCTTGAGTAGAGGAATTACAGGCGCATCTAATAGTGCGTCTAATAGCTCGTCTATTTGTGCGTGTATTAGCACATCTATTTACACGTTTAAACTGAGAAAATACGGGCCCGTCTAACATTGTGTTTATTAGCGCGTTTATTTGCGCATGTATTAACACGTCTATTTGCATGTCTAAACTGAAAAAATACGGGTAGGTCTAACATTGTGTTTATCAGCGCGTCTATTTGCACGTGTATTAGGGCATTTATTTGCACGTTTACACTGGGAAGTAGACGCGTATTTAGATGAAAACCAGAGAATACATAAAGTGAGATTTTGGTGTACATCATTGCTTTCCAAACATTGCCCATGATTACCAAAGCACATAATTTTAACAAAAACATCAATGCTTTTTTGCAAGCCCACATATACAAAAATTAAGTGAGGTGAGGAGAAGAGACAATATGTAAAATAGTTTTGCCAATATCAATGATGGACTACGGTTCAATCTCATCCTCAATGAGATCAACCCTTGCCAAACTATCTACTTCAAAATCCAAACAAGTGTTTAGATCTACAAAAACATTCAACCAACTACTGCTTGTGCTACTCATGTGCTCATTGAAATCAGCATCACCAATGGTAGGCTCGTCCTCACGAGTAATGGCATCAATATCTGTATCTCCTATCTCATGATCATCCTCCCCTCTCGTATCACGGTCATCATCACGTCCATGGCCATGATCATCCTCCATACGCTCCATATTAGTAAATATACTATACATCACTTTGGAACGTTGCATAATAGGTATGACATGCCACCATCTATTATTATCCACCATTGGTTGACAGACAACCTAATTCAAACACAAATACAATCATGTTATTTTTCTTGCATCAAGTATTTAAAAGCGAGTATTTTTATATGTGTGCACAGTACCTGTTCACATTGTTGCGATAGTACTAGTGTGTCCTTCCTACTTTACCAAAACTTTGTGGAGTCAATAGTTACAAAGCCACTTGCATGGCGCTTGATTGTTGCATTAGGGCCTCTTTCCACCATGTCCTTAAACCACTTTACATCCAAAACATACACAAAGAAGCATCGAAAGTCAAGCTTAATAACATCTTGGGTTATGCCACAATAATCATGCATGGCTCCATTGGCTCCCTCAAAGCTAGCAATGACGCCACAATCTTGTGTGTTTCTTTTATCATCAATCCGTTGTGTTTGAAAATTCTTGCCAAGATCTGCTCTTAGATACTGAGGGTATGGCACACAAGATCTGTGGTGTGTACAAAAGAGGGCCCTTTCTTCTTGTCTTCTTGCCTTTGCATCCTTGTATCTTGTCACCCATCTTTTCATCACATCACTATTAAGCACGCAATAGAGGTTGATACTATTACGGGACTCCCTGTCTATAACTTTGTTGCGTCCTTTCCCTTGAGGCACAATAGAGGTCATCCTTATGTCTTCATCATCTCTCCATAGTCGTGGGAGAGAGCTATCCACATCAACAAGAAACTCAGAAATATATACAAGTGACTCTTGTACCAACCAACCCTCGGCCATGCTACCTTCGGGTCTTGCATTTTGTCTCACGAAGCCCTTCAAGGTCTTCATGAAGCGCTCGAGGAAGAACAACCATCGTGCATGTATAGTACCGCATATAGCAATCTCATCCACCAAATGCACTATAAGATGTAGTTGGCTTGTGAGAATAGAATGTGGAAATGTCTCCTCCACTAAACAAACCATAGATGGTTTGCAAGTTTAGTAACTCAAGGGAGGCACGTAGAACAGAGAATGTGCACCCCTCAAACAGTGGAGTCGATGCTGCAGTAAAAAGATCATCTTGCTCCATGCTATCATCCCTCCCTTGATGGACATATAAATCTCGCACCATATCATCAAACACCTCCTCCTCCACGGCTTCACGAGGTAATGGCAGAGCGCTACTATCACCATCACTCCATGCATCCGTAACGGTCCCTCCTGAAGGTCCCACCTCATATTGCCGATGCTTCACCTCCTCACGGCGAGCATAGGGCAACATATGCGGGTGTGGCACTGCATCCTGTATCAAATTAAAATGGGATCATAACTCAAACATATGAACACCCATAGGTATCTTAATCAACCTTAACTTACAAACCCTTACCATGTTTACGGTCACATCCCATTCTCCATAATTTGAGATGTGATTGAGTGTAATCATGCATGCACGATACATGTTTCCTCGACATCGATCACACATACATTTGATTTTTTGCTCCAACCACATTTCGCAATGGTGGATACGGAGGGATTCATCCTCACTGGAGCTACTTATTGAAGATGAAGACATCCTACAAACAAACAACCCAAAAAAATTTGCTTTTCTTCAAATATTTAATTTTAAATTCTATGGCGCGTTTAAAACCGCGTCTATCTGTTCTATGGTGCACATCTACAAGCGCATCTAAAATCACGTTTGTTTGTTCTGTGGTGCGTGTCTACAAGCGCCTCTAAAACTGCGTCTGATCTGTGTATTTAGATGCGTATATAGACGCGCTATTAGACGCGTCTATAGACACGGCTTTTAAATCTGCTTTTAGTGCGCCACATTACTTATACTTCGCATGGCTTGCTTGCTTGGCTATTAGCAGATCCACAATTTCGATGCTTAAGAGGAAGGCACCCACACTTACTTTCAACACACTTACACTTAAGAGGAAGGCACCCACACTTACTTCCAAGCTTAAAGAAGAAGAGGGCGAACAAGGAAGAGAAGCAACTTTGAAAAAGGAGAAGAACCCTCCATACCTCTATCTAAGGTAAGTCTTTTTGCAGTTGATCTTTTTTGGAAGTTTGCTCTCTTTGGATTTGTACTTTCTCGTATCCAAAAAACGCATGATTTGGGTATCAGTGTTACGTTTTTGTGTCGAGTGCATGTCCTTTTCTACTTTTTAGAAAACTTCGTCTGTCAGAGCGCGTCTATAGGCGCGTCTCAGAGCGCGTCTAAAATCGCGTCTACAGGCGCGTTTAGACGACATCTAGCCTGTTTGTAAACACAAACAGTTGCGTCTATAGACGCGCTGTTATACGCAAAAATAGACGCGCTAATCAGACGCGTCTATAGACGTGCTCCGACAGTAATCCTCTCTTCCCTTCCCCTTTCTTCTCAGCTCATTAGTAATCGTCTTTTTTTCTTTTTTCCAGTTCATCATGTGGCCAGGAAGCGCTTCGGGCTCACCTGATCTCTGGGAGTCTATTTTTAGGGACTTATATAACCTTTTAGAGCACCCTCCTAGACCTACGGAGTTATACGGGTATATGACAGGTACTCTAAACACCCCCTAGGAGTCGGCACTCCAGACTCCAAACCACCCCACACCAACTGAGATCACGCTAGCGAAGTCAGCACAGCCCAGTCGGGTACACAGTGCGGGCCCATCTCCCATGCCATCTTATGCCCCTTCCCCCATGCCATCTTATGCCCCTTCCCCCATGCCGTTAGGAGGTCCTTCTGTCTCGCAAAGTGATCAGCATACTCCTATGCAGTCGAGACACAGTTCTTCAACTACGAGTGGTCCACGTAGTCCCGTGTAGTCTCCAGTTACGAGTGCCCAGCGTACTAGCTCGACATGACACGGTAGCAGGGAGAGCGGTAGGGGATGCATGGCACAGTGCTTTGGGAGGGGTGGCGGTGGGGACGATGATGATTCAGATGATTTAGACGTGCCTCCGGGTGATGGTACGATATTCTATGACATCATTCAGACAAGAGGCATCTTGATGGATGCATGGGGGAAGGACATCATGGCCTTCATGTGCTCTATAATTGCTAACAATTACAGAGATTGCTTTATCCACTACAAAGACCAGCCAAAGAGGTTGGCTGATGAGACCCTCACTGTCGTTCACTCTAGGTATCCTAACCCCCCCAATCGCTAGTTCACAGATAAATGGGCCAAGTCAAAGATTGTTACGATACTTGGCAATAATAGATCTTCACTTAAGAGGCAAGCACTAGCAAAGCTTGCCAGGCTCGAGGGAGGTCAACCACCAAGGGGCCCACCCCACATCGCTCATAAGCGCGAGTGGAAGAAAGCAATGAAGTCAGCGAGGGAGGACCCCAGTCTGCAGCACGTGGAGGCACGAAGGATCGAGATGGAGCAATATGGAAGCATGCATTTTGGAGCAGGGGGTGTTGATTCATGGGAGGCCCAATTTGTAAGTATCAATCTCAAATTATATTGCTTATGTAGTTTATTAGGAGGTTGTTTCTTTGTACTAATCCCTCCACAAATTGTGTCATCTTGTAGCTTGATATCGTGGGCAAATACCCTACTCGTGTCGAGACAGCCTACCACCGCCACCATCGCATAGGAGATACATGGAGGCAATTCTATCATGATGGGTTGATTACTGAGGAGCAATATATCCAGGCTACTGGAGTGGCCCCCGAGGTATTTGAAAGTAATTAAATAATGTCAATATTATAAGTAAAGATTTGATTTTTCATACATTGATATATGTTGTCCCTTATTTATAGGTCCCTGCACAAGACGACGAGAAAGAAGACGAGGAAGGAGGCGGAGAAGGGAGCGCAGAAGGGAGTGCAGAAGGGAGCGTGGAAGGGAGCGAGGATTAGTCGTAGAAGTTGTGCTAGCTACTCTTTTTTGTACTTAAAGCCACTAGCTTGGCTTCGTGCCTCTTGTATTTACACTCCTCTTATTTTTTGTACTTGAAGCCACAGGACGTGGCTTAGCTTCATGCTATATGTACATACAAGCACTTTTTGAGCTTTCGATTTTATTGCGTTTGGAGTTGTAATGTTTTATTTGGAATTGTAATTAAAATGCGGTTGGTTGTAAGAATTGAATTACACAATGTGGAAATGGGATTCTTGTAACTATATAGCATACACAACATACACAGCATTCTATAAATTTATAAAAAAATATTATAAAGCGCGTCTATCAGTGCGTCTATAAATGCGTCTGTCTGTTTGAGCGTCACAGTGCTAGGACCGAGAGGAGTCGGACCAGGGGTACTCCTCGGGGTAGTCGCCTAAGAGGAATCAAAGTCCTCTGGAGCATATAGATCGTGAGCTCTCCTCCTGCGAGGCTGTCCATACTCGTCGGATGAGCGACGTGATCCCATGTCTAACATAGACACAAACACGAAAACAGAAAATAAAAAACAAACATGAGCATTCTCATAGGCATAGGCATAGGCAAGAAGAAAGAAGAGGGAAAGGAAAGAAGAGGGAAAGGAAAGAGGGAAAGAAGAGGGAAAGATAAGAGGGAAAGAAGATGTAAAGGAAAGAAAAGAATGAGAATGAGGAAATAGAGAATGAGAGAAGGGGGAAATAGAGAAGGGGAAAGAGACGAGGGAAAATAGAGAAGGAGAGAAGGGGGAAATGAGAGAAGGGGGAAATAGAGTGGGAAATAGAGAATGAGCTTATGCAGAAATAGAGAATGAGCTTATGCTTCTCTCATTCTCTATTTCCGCATAAGCTCATGCATAAGCATGAGCTTATGCGGAAACTTAAGCATAAGCTCATGCAAATGCATGAGCATAAGCATGAGCTTATGCTTAAGCATAGGCATCGGAAATAGAGAAGGAGCTTATGCATAAAATAGAGAATGAGTTTCCGCATGCTTATGCTCATGCGGAAAAAGAGAAGGAGCTTATGCAGAAAAAGAGAAGGAGAGAAGCTTATGCGGAAACTCATTCTCTATTTCCGCATAAGCTCCTTCTCTTTTTCCGCATGAGCTTATGCTTATGCTCATGGGTGAGCATGAGCTTATGCTCATGTTTCTACATATGCGGAAACATGAGCATAAGCTCATGCTCACCCATGAGCATAAGCATAAGCTCATGCGTATGCTTCTCTCATTCTCTATTTCCGCATATGCTCACGCAAAAGAGAAAGAGAAATAGCTTATGCGGAAAAAGAGAATGAGAGAAGCATAAGCTTCTCTCATTCTCTATTTTCGCATAAGCTTATGCGGAAACTTACGCATAAGCTCATGCTCATGCATGAGCATAAGCATGAGCTTATGCTTATGCTTATGCTTATGCTTAAGCATAAGCATAAGCATAAGCTCATGCTTATGCTCATGCAGAAAAAGAGAAGGAGCTTATGCTCATGCGGAAAAAGAGAAGGAGCTTATGCGGAAAAAGAGAATGAGAGAAGCATAAGCTTCTCTCATTCTCTATTTCCGCATAAGCTCATGCGGAAACTTAAGCATAAGCTCATGCTCATGCATGAGCATAAGCATGAGCTTATGCTTATGCTTATGCTTATGCTTAAGCATAAGCATAAGCATAAGCTCATGCTTATGCTCATGCGGAAAAAGAGAAGGAGCTTATGCTCATGCGGAAAAAGAGAAGGAGCTTATGCGGAAAAAGAGAATGAGAGAAGCATAAGCTTCTGTCATTCTCTATTTCCGCATAAGCTCATGCGGAAACTTAAGCATAAGCTCATGCTCATGCATGAGCATAAGCATGAGCTTATGCTTATGCTTATGCTTAAGCATAAGCATAAGCATAAGCTCATGCTTATGCTCATGGGGAAAAAGAGAAGGAGCTTATGCTCATGCGGAGAAAGAGAAAGAGCTTATGCGGAAAAAGAGAATGAGAGAAGCATAAGCTCATGCGGAAACTTAAGCATAAGCTCATGCTTATGCTCATGTGGAAAAAGAGAAGGACCTTATGCTCATGCGGAAAAATAGAAAGAGCTTATGCGGAAAAAGAGAATGAGAGAAGCATAAGCTTCTCTCTTTCTCTATTTCCGCATAAGCTCATGCGGAAACTTAAGCATAAGCTCATGCTCATAAACTTAAGCATAAACTTCCGCATAAGCTTCTCTCCTTCTCTTTTTCTGCATAAGCTCCTTCTCTTTTTTCGCTTATGCGCATGCATGAGCATGAGCTTATGGGTAAGTTTCCGCATAAGCTTATGCGGAAATAGAGAATGAGAGAAGCTTCTCTCATTCTCTTTTTCCGCATAAGCTCCTTCTCTATTTCCGCATGAGCTTATGCTCATGCGAAAAAAGAGAAGGAGCTTATGCTCATGCGGAAATAGAGAAGGAGCTTATGCGGAAACTTACGCATAAGCTCATGCTCATGCATGAGCATAAGCGGAAAAAGAGAAGGAGCTTATGCAGAAAAAGAGAAGGAGAGAAGCTTATGCGGAAACTCATTCTCTATTTCTGCATAAGCTCCTTCTCTTTTTCCGCATGAGCTTATGCTTATGCTCATGGGTGAGCATGAGCTTATGCTCATGTTTCCGCATATGCTCACGCAAAAGAGAAAGAGAAAGAGCTTATGCTTATGCTTATGCTCATGCATGAGCATAAGCATGAGCTTATGCTTATGCTTATGCTTAAGCATAACCATAAGCATAAGCTCATGCTTATGCTCATGCGGAAAAAGAGAAGGAGCTTATGCTCATGCGGAAAAAGAGAAAGAGCTTATGCGGAAAAAGAGAATGAGAGAAGCATAAGCTTCTCTCATTCTCTATTTTCGCATAAGCTCATGCGGAAACTTAAGCATAAGCACAACAACACAAAGCAACTATAGACACGCTTGGTAGACGCGCAAAATAGCGGGCGCGTCTATAGGCATTGTTCTAGTAGAGAAATTACGGGCACGTCTATTAGCGCGGCTAAATGCTCGTCTATTTGCGCGTCAATAACCGCGTTTATTTGCGCGTTAGACCAGAGAAAATACGGGCCCGTCTAACATCCCGTTTATTAGCGCATTTATTTGCACGTGTATTTGCGCGTTTATTTGCGCATTTACACTGAGAATCAGACGCGCATTTAGACGCGTAAATAGACGCGCTCCAGAGAATACAGAAAGTGAGATTTTGGTGTACATCATTGCTTTCCAAACATTGCCCATGATTACCAAAGCACATAATTTTTTGCAAGCCCACATATACAAGAATTAAGGGAAATGAGGAGAATGAGACAATATGTAAAATAGTTTTGCTAATATCAATTGTGGGGCTACGGTTCAATCTCATCCTCAATGAGATCAACCCTTGCCAAACTATCTACTTCAAAATCCAAACAAGTGTTTAGATCTACAAATACATTCAACCCACTACTACTTGTGCCACTCATGTGCTCATCGAAATCAAGATCTCCAATGGTAGGCTCGTCCTCACGAGTAATGCCGGCCTCAATATCTATATCTCCTATCTCATGATCATCCTCCTCTCTTGTATCACGGTCATCATCACGTCCATGGCCATGATCATCCTCCATATGCTCCATATTAGTAAATGTACTATACATCACTTTGGAACGTGGCATAATAGGTATGACATGCCACCACCTATTATTATCCACCATTGGTTGATAGACAACCTAATTCAAACACAAATACAATCATGTTACTTTTCTTGCATCAAATATTTAAAAGCGAGTATTTTTATGTGTGTGCACAGTACCTGTTCACATTGTTGCGGTAGTATTAGTGTGTCCTTCCTACTTTGCCAAAACTTTGTGGAGTCAATAGTTACAAAGCCACTTGCATGGCGTTTGATTGTTGCATTAGGGCCTCTTTCCACCACGTCCTTAAACCACTTTACATCCAAAACATACACAAAGAAGCGTCGAAAGTCAAGCATAATGATATCTTGGATTATGCCACAATAATCATCCATGACTCCATTGGCTCCCTCAAAGCTAGCAATGATGCCGCAATCTTGTGTGTTTCTCTTATCATCAATCCGTTGTGTTCGAAATTGCTTGCCCTCACACCATATAGCATTGAACATAGTGCACTACACCAAGAAAAAATCAATTAAATAAGCAATCTAAATTATAAAAAGCTCCTAACTTATGCATAACATTCTATATACCGACCTTGCTCATGCATCCCCTAGCATACTCCCATTCTTCCATTGTGATATGCATCCCCTCGTCTTTCTCTGCTTTCTCCATTTCATCAAGTAGCCAATCCACATGAATATCCTTTGGAAGTGCTCTTAGACGCTGAGGGTATGGCACACGAGATCCGTGGTGTGTACGAAAGAGGGCCCTTTCTTCTTGTAATTCTTGCCTTTGCATCCTCGTATCTTGTCACCCATCTTTTCATCACATCACTATTAAGCACGCAAAAGAGGTTGATACTATTACGCAACTCCGTGTCTATTACTTTGTTGCGTCCTTTTCCTTGAGGCACAATAGAGGTCATCCTTAGGTCTTCATCATCTCTCCATAGTCGTGGGAGAGAGCTATCCACATCAACAAGAAACTCAGAAATATATACAAGTGACTCTTGTACCAACCAACTCTCGGCCATGCTACCTTCAGGTCTTGCATTTTGTCTCACGAAGCCCTTCAAGGTCTTCATGAAGCGCTCGAGGAAGAACAACCATCGTGCATGTATAGTACCGCATATAGCAATCTCATCCACCAAATGCACTATGAGATGTAGTTGGCTTGTGAGAATAGAATGTGGAAATGTCTCCTCCACTAAACAAACCGCCTCCACTGACATAACTCGAGCATTCTCAAGCGTGGTGGGATCTATTTCCTTTGAGCTCACATACCTCACAAGCTCGCCTATCTTGTAAATACAATCTTTCACGTCCTTTGATGCACTACGTGAAATGCTAGTAGGTAGTATGAACTGAACACGCGAGGAGGTGGTTGATTAGTTGCTTATAGCTATTCACTCACAAATTTGAAAGGAAAAAGATATTATGCATATAAAATACTTACTTGGAGCATCTTGTGCCAATCATGAGATTTCAAGCCATATAATTGCTCTACACCTCTTTTCTTGCTCTTTGTAAAGGCTCCCTTCAAACACCTCATGCATCCAATGGGAGTACGAATTGTAGTAATAGCGCGCTTCACCGTCGCCATCTCTAGCTTTGATAACATCCACGGTGCACGAGGTAAAAAAACACGCCCATTTGGTCTCTCTTGAGGCCAAGCTTCACGCATCCTCCCTGTGGTACGTAGATCCTCCCTTATGCCTGCCGAATCTCATGTCCCATTCAAATGCTCCCAAATGGTAGATGCCACATTCTTGAAGATATGCATGGGATCGAGCAGGTGATTGATCTTGAGGTGGGACCAATATGGTAAACGATAAAAGATGGAGTATCTAAACAAAATAAAGTGTTAGCATGCAATCCTCACTTTCAACCAATATAGCCAATCTTTACTTCCAACCAATAGTTACAAATCCTTACCGGCTCATGCCAAGTGGTGGAGGAGTCGTGGAACCATCCCAAATTCTCATCCAATCTCCCGCGGTGAGTGATTGTGGGAGGACTTCATTCCAAGGGGCAACATATCTAGGATGATCAGGTGGGAGAAATCGATGGTGATTCTCATAGATGACCTTATTTAATGCATCTGCCCGTGAGGCAACTAGCGAAGGACCACAAACAGGACATGCATGGTAACCCGATGTAGTGAGACCTGAAACAATAGATGCAATTAAGAGTGGAAGGTGGGTTTAGGGTGCCACGTCCTTGCCTATTCATAATTAAAAAATGCAATGCTTACCTGAACACTCGCCATAGCCTGGGAAGTCATGCATCGTCCACATCAAGACTGCTTTGCAGTTGAAGTCTCGTGACGAGGGAGACCTGCTCACATCATGCACCTCGATACCTCTCCAAAGTATCTCTAGCTCATCAATCAAAGGCTCCAAATAAACATCAGGGTTTTTGACTTTATGTTTCCCTGGAATTAGAAGGGACAGCATGACATGTCCTTTCTTAATAGCCATAGAGGGTGGAAGATTGTAATTCACCAATACCACTGGCCATACACTGTAAGACGTGCTTTTGAGACCAAATGGGTTCACACCGTCCATACCCAATCCAAGTCTCAAGCTCCTAGGTTCTTCCTTGAAGCTTGGCCATGTGTCTTCAATATGCTTCCACGCAGGAGAGTCCGCGGGAGTTCTCCACTTGCCATCGGTTGATCGATGGGAGGAATGCCATGACATGAGCTCTGCAATAGATTTGCACTTGAACATATGTTGGATGTGAGGGATTATGGAAAAATGTCGCAATACCTTACGAGGTACGTCCAAGGTTTTGAGATCTGCTCTATATCTTGCCTCTCCACAAGTAGGACACTCTCTTGCATCCTTATGTAGTCCACGAAACAAAACGCAATCGTTGACACATGCATGGATGCGCTTGTAATCTAATCCTCCAAGAGAGGTCACATGTTGCCTTTCCATATCTCTTGAGGTCGGTAATTTATTCTCCCTTGGAAGCATTTTACACAATAGCCTGCACGTGAAGACCATAAATGAGGAAAAGCATTCGAGTAATTGACCCATGCGCATAATTCACCATGTTTGCAAAATTGACTTTAAAGCTTACTTGAGTAATGCATTCAAACTTGCATTGCTCCATCCATAGATGGTTTGCAAGTTTAGTAACTCAAGGGAGGCACGTAGAACAGAGAATGTGCACCCCTCAAACAGTGGAGTCGATGCTGTGGTAAAAAGATCATCCTGCTCCATGCTATTATCCCTCCCTTGATGGACATATAAATCCCGCACCATATCATCAAACACCTCCTCCTCCACGGCTTCATGAGGTAATGGTGGAGGGCTACTATCACCATCACTCCATGCATCCGTAACGGTCCCTCCTGAAGATCCCACCTCATATCGCCGACGCTTCGCCTCCTCACGACGGGCATAGGGTAACATGTGCGGGTGTGGCACTGCATCCTGTATCAAATTAAAACGGGATCATTATAACTCAAACATATGAACACCCATAGGTATCTCAATCAACCTTAACTTACAAATCCTTACCCTGTTTATGGTCACATCCCATTCTCCATACTTTGAGATATGATTGAGCGCCGTAATCCTGCGTGCACGATACATGTTTCCTCGACATCGATCACACAGGTATTTGATTTTTTGCTCCAACCACATTTCGCGATGGTGGATACGGAGGGATTCATCCTCACTGGAGCTGCTTGTTGAAGATGGAGACATCCTACAAACAAACAACCCACCAAATTTGCTCTTCTTCAAATGCTTAACTTAAAAAACTCTATGTTGCGTCTATCGCCGCGTTTATCCTCGCGTGTAATGTCGCATCTAATTGCGCGTCTAAATGCCCGTCTACTCTGTGTATTTAAATGCGCCTGTAGATGCGCTAATAGACGCGTTTATAGACGCATCTACTCTGTGTATTCAGACGCGACTATAGACGCGCTAATAGACGCGACTATACCCGCGACTTTTAAACCTGCTTTTCGGCGCGCCGCTCGCTTTGCTTTTCTTTTGACTACTTAAACTTCGTGAGCGGCTTTCTTCCTTCTTTATTAGCACTTCTATAGATTCGAAGCTTAAGAGAGAGCCTCCCATACACAGTTCCAAGCTTTCACTCAAGACAAAGGGACCGTACCTACACAGCTTGCTTCCAAGCCTAAAGAAGAGGAGGAGTACGAACAAGGAGAAGAAACAAGTTCAGAAAAGAAAGATCCTTCCATACCTTTTTCCAAGTAAGTCCTTTTGAAGTTGTTCTTGCTCTTTCCAGTTTTGTACTTTTTCGCATCCACGAAACGCAGCATCTAGGTATGAGCGACACGTTCTTTTGTCGGGCGAAACGTCCTTTTCGACTTTGAGTATTCTCAACTGTCGAAGCGCGTGTATAGAGGCGTCTGAGGGCGCGTCTAAACGCGCGTCTACAGGCGCGTCTATATGCGCGTCTGGGTTGCTACAGACACACACAGACGCGTATATAGACGCCCAAATGGACGCACTGTTAAACGGAGTTTTAAACGAACTGTTAGACGCGCTTTTAGACGCGCTTTTTAACACACTGTTAGACGGATTGATGAACGAACTATTAGACGGATTCATGAACGGACTGTTAGATGCTCTGTTAGACGCGTTTATAGACACGAAGGTTAGACGGGTCTATAGACGCGCTCTGACAGAGCCTCT
Source organism: Dipteris shenzhenensis (assembly GCF_047967505.1). Taxonomy (NCBI): domain Eukaryota; kingdom Viridiplantae; phylum Streptophyta; class Polypodiopsida; order Gleicheniales; family Dipteridaceae; genus Dipteris; species Dipteris shenzhenensis. The sequence continues at coordinate 27,382,003 of NC_141605.1, read as the reverse complement.
TTTTTTTTTCCCTCTTTCTTCTCAGCTCCCAAAGTAATAGATTTGTTTTTTTTTTTCCAGTTTAACATGTGGGGAGGAAGTGCTTCTAGCTCACCTGATCCGCGTGAATCGATATGGAAGGATTTATATAATATTTTAGGGCACCCTCCTAATCCTGCGGAGTTATACGGGTACATGACGGGTACCCTTAACACTCCCCAGGAGTCGGCACTACAGACTCCGAGCCACCCCACACCACCTGAGATCACCCCAGCGGAGTCCGCACAGCCGTCTTATGCCCCTTCCCCCGTATCGTCTTCTGCCCCTTCCCCCATGCCGTCTTATGTCCCTTCTGCCATCCCGTCTTATGCCCCTTCCCCCATGCCTTCAGGAGGTCCTTCTGCCTCAGCGAGCCGTCGACGTACTCCCCAGCCGTCGAGACTCGGTTCTCCAGCTACGAGTGGTCAGCATAGTCCCGCGCGGTCCCCAGCTACGAGTGGCCAGCGTACGCGCTCGACACGACAGGGTAGCAGGCATAGTAGCAGGGAGAGCGGTGGCGGATGCTGCTTTGGGCCATGTGGCGGTGAGGAGGAGGATGATTCAGATGATTTAGACGTGCCTCTGGGTGATGGTACGATTTATTATGACTTCACCCAGACAGGAGGCATCTTGATGGATGCGCGGGGGAAGGACATAATGGCCTTCATGCGCTCTGTAATTGCTAACAATTACAGAGATTGCTGTATCCACTATAAAGACCACCCAAAGAGGTTGGCTGATGAGACCCTCGCTACTGTTCGCTCTAGGTATCCTAACCCCCCCAATCGCCAGTTCACAGATAAATGGGGGAAGTCAAAGATTGTTACGATACTTAGCAATAAAAGATCTTCCCTTAAGAGGCAGGCACTAGCAGAGCTTGCCAGATTTGAGGCAGGTCAACCTCCAAGGGGCCCGCCCCACACCGCTCAGAAGCGTGAGTGGAAGAAGGCAATGAAGTCAACGAGGGAGGAGCCCAGTCTGCAGCACGTGGAGGCACGGAGGATCCAGATGGAGGAGTATGGGAGCGCGCATTTTGGAGCAGGGGGTGTTGACTCATGGGAGGCCCAATTTGTAAGTATCGATCTCAAATTATATTGCTTATGTAGTTTATTAGGAGGTTGGTTGTTTCTTTGTACTAATCCCTCCACAAAGTGTATCGCGGTCATGCAGCTTGAGATCGTGGGCAGATACCCTACTCCAGTGGAGACAGCCTACCACCGCCACCATCGCAGAGGAGATACATGGAGGCACTTCTATGATGACGGGTTGATTACTGAGGAGCAGTATACCCGAGCTACTGGACAGGCCCCCCAAGTATTTGAAAGTAATTAAATAATGCCAAAATTATAAGTAAAGATTTGATTTTTCATACATTGATATATGTTGTCCCTTGTTTACAGGGCGCCCCTGCACAAGACGACGAGGAAGACGAGGAAGGAGGTGCAGAAGGCAGCGCAGAAGGCAGCGCAGAAGGGAGCGTGGAAGGCAGCGAGGATTAGTCGTAGAAGTAGTGCTACTATTCTTTTTTGTACTTAAAGCCATTGGCTTGGCTTCGTGCCTCTTGTATATAGACTCCTCTTATTTTTTGTACTTGAAGCCACATGACATGGCTTAGCTTCCTTATTTTTTGTACTTGGAGCCACATGACGTGGCTTAGCTTCGTGCTATATGTATATACAAGCACTTTTTGAGCTTTCAATTTTATTGCGTTTTGGAGTTGTAATATTTTATTTGGAATTGTAATTAAAATGCGGTTGGCTGTAAGAATTGAATTACAGAATGTGGATATGGGATTCTTGTAACTATATAGCATACACAACATACACAGTATTCTGTAAAAAAAAATTTTAAAAAAAGGTACGTCTATCAGTGCGTTTAAAAACGCGTTTATATTCGCGTCTGTCTGTTCGCCTTGCGTCTATACGTGCGTCTATCAAAGCGTTTATAGGCACGTCTATTTACGCGTGTATGAGCGCATCTATACGCGCGTAAGTCTGATATATAGACGCGCACTTAGACGCGGGTCTCCTGACGTGCAAATAGACGCGCCCGTAAGTTTTTTATTTAGTTCATGAAACGCGTCTGTGCGCGCGTCTATGGGTGCTTTGTCTTGTTGTGAAGCTCATGCTCTATGCTTATGCTTATGCTTAAGCATAAGCATAAGCATATGCTCATGCTTATGCTCATGCGGAAAAAGAGAAGGAGCTTATGCTCATGCGGAAAAAGAGAATGAAAGAAGCATATGCTTCTCTCATTCTCTATTTCCTCTCTATTTCCGCATAAGCTTATGCGGAAACTTACGCATAAGCTCATGCTCATGCATGAGCATAAGCATGAGTTTATGCTCATGCTTATGCTTAAGCATAAGCATAAGCATAAGCTCATGCTTATGCTCATGCGGAAAAAGAGAAGGAGCTTATGCTCATGCAGAAAAAGAGAATGAGAGAAGCATATGCTTCTCTCATTCTCTATTTCCGCATAAGCTTATGCGGAAACTTACGCATAAGCTCATGCTCATGCATGAGCATAAGCATGAGTTTATGCTCATGCTTATGCTTAAGCATAAGCATAAGCATAATCTCATGCTTATGCTCATGCGGAAAAAGAGAAGGAGCTTATGCTCATGCAGAAATAGAGAATGAGAGAAGCATATGCTTCTCTCATTCTCTATTTCCGCATAAGCTTATGCGGAAACTTACACATAAGCTCATGCTCATGCATGAGCATAAGCATGAGTTTATGCTCATGCTTATGCTTAAGCATAAGCTCATGCTTATGCTCATGTGGAAATAGAGAAGGAGCTTATGCTCATGCGGAAAAAGAGCTTATGTGAATGAGAGAAGGGGGAAATAGAGAAGGGGGAATGAGAGAAGCATAAGCATAAGAGAATAAGAGGGAAAGGAAATAGAGAATAAGAGGGAAAGGAAAGAGAGAAGGGAAAAGAGAGAGGGGGAAAGAGAGAATAAGAGAAGAGGGAAAAAAGAGAAGGGGGAAAAATGAGAAAAAGAGAAGGGGGAAGACGGAAAGAGAGAGAGGGGAAGAGAGGGTTCCTACACCCATCACTGCAGCTAGCGCTTAAAGCGCTAGCTGCAGGCCAATGCAAATAACAAAAATATTAAATGGAAAGAAGAGGAAGCACTTACCTGTAAAAGTATGTCCCGCTCGGTGTAGTGGACTGGCCCCACAAAAGAGAGAGTATGTCCCGCTCGGTGTAGTGGACTGGCCCTACAAAAGAGAGAAAACAACCCATTTTTTCAAATAAGATGTTAGTGGAAAGAGGAGATCACAAAAGCAACTTCTTGAAAGGAGACAAGGAAAGAGAAGATTGAGGAGACAAGGAAAGGAGGAGATTGAGGAGACAAGGAGAAAGAGAAGGAAAGAAATACAGGAAGAAGAGGTGAGTTTTCTTTCTTTCTTTCTTGAAATTTCGTTTTTTGTTTCAATCCTTTCAAATCAAGCATGAAAACTAGTTTACAACTTTAGCAATACAAGTAGAAACACTCACAAAACCAAAGCTAACAAACAAACAACCTACATTGTTGAAACAAACTCACCTCTTGAAGAACTTTCTTTCTGGAAACCAAACATGGAAAAAGGAGAGAGAGGGAGTACAAGAGGTAGGAGAAGGGTGAGGAGTGGGAGGTTGCTTGGAATAGATGGGAGGTCGTCGAAAATAGGTGGGAGGAGATTTTGGGTTGCTTACTTGAGAGATTAGGAATGGCTTGAGCAAAACGCCGCGCGTTTCGTCGTTTCGGGTTTTAACCAACAGCGTCGCTATATAGCGACGTTTTTAATTTAAAGCGTCGTTATATAGCGACGTTTTAAATTAAAAACCTCGCTATATAACGACGAAACAGAGCGTCGCTATATAACGACGCTTACTGTTTATTTTTTTATATAGCCTCTTGTGAAGCTCAAACATGCTATGCTTATAATTGTCAATATCTCCTCTTACTATATAGCCTTACTATATAGGATTTTTTGTTTCAATCCTTACTATATAGCGACGTCATTCTTTTTATATGGCCTCAAGAGAAGCTCAAATTAAACATGCTATGCTCATAATTGTCAATATCTCCTCTTCATGCAAATGTTGTGGTTTTATAAGTGTAGATGGAAGGGACGAGTGGAAGCTCATCCGATGATGCACCAACGCCCGGGAGCACGAAGTGGCTTACGGAGAGGTTATATTGTCATTGCACTCATTGCAAGCGAGAAGTACGACATCAACGTCGTATTATCATGCGCCACTTGTGGATGTATGGGGAGGAGCCGGAACCAGTACCCCCCATTGGTGTTGCACATGTTGATGGATCATCGGTAAGTCAAAGCTATTTAAGTTCGCAATCTTATTGTATACCCGGAAATAGAAGATCTTCTATTTACACGAATGAGCTTATGACAGGATGAGGAGGGTGACGAGGGTACACATATACCTTCTCACTTTCAACAAGACTATAGTCTCCCGGATGACGACGAGGGTATGGTCGACATGATGGATTCCATTTTTAGGGGCACTACATCCCACGTACACGTGATGTCAGAGTTTGAGGTGAAAATGCGAGAGTTGCAATCAACACAATTGTACGAGGGTGCTAGGATGTCTAAACTACGTGCTGGTCTCTCAATCTTGAATCTACAAGTACAGTATGGGTGGTTGGATACAAGTGTCTCGGCCTTAATGAGGTTAGCCCTTGCATTAATTCGACTCATTATTTGGATATTGTTTGTTTTGAGAATCATCATTTGGATAGTGTCTTTGTCATAGGTTGCTCCAAAACATGTTGCCTGCACCAAATACCATGCCCGCATCAAGAGATGAAGCAAAAAAGATGCTAACAATGGTGGGTATGGATTATGATACCATCCATGCTTGCCATAATGATTGTATTCTCTTTCGTCGTGAGCATGGAGATTTGGCTAGTTGTCCAAAGTGTGGGGAACAACGATATAGAGATGACTTGCAGGGTGAGAGGATACCGGTAAAGGTCTTAAGACACTTTCCCATCATTGCAAGAATACAACACATGTTTCGATGCAAATCCATAGCGGAGTTGATGACATGGCATGCATCTCATCGGTCCACTGATCACACATTGAGGATTCCCGCAGATTGTGTAGCTTGGAAGCACATAGATAATCAGTGGCCGGACTTTGCGAGTGAGCCACGCAACTTACATCTTGGGCTAGCCATGGACGGCGTGAATCCTTTCGGGTTACGCTCGACATCTTGGTCGACATGGCCCATAGTCGTGGTGAATTACAATATCCCACCATGGCTAACAATAAAAAAGGGACACCTCATGCTTGCACTACTTGTGCCAGGAAAGTACAAGGCAAAAAACATGGACGTGTACATGGCACCTTTGATAGAGGAGTTACAGATATTATGGAGAGGAGTGCAGGTCTTTGATATTTCCAGAGCTCCTAGGCATACCAATGATATTTTGGTCAGGGGTATCTTGATGTGGACCATGCATGACTACCCAGGATATGGAGAGTGCGCAGGTACGTGGTTATGTCTTTACATGTACAATGAGGGATTATGCTTTTTTTACTCTCTTTTGCATGCATGTCTTGTACTAACATATTCATGCACGCGTGCAGAACTTGTTACAAGTGGGTACCATGCTTGTCCTGTTTGTGGACCCGCTCTGAAATCGCTTGCACGCTACTCCAAACATATGAGGAAAAATGTTTATGAAGGTCATGCTCGATACCTTCCGCTCGACCATCTCGCACGTGGAGGTCAGCTTGATCCACCACCATCATATTTGAAAGCAAGTGATTGGATTCAAGCTTGGAGGGAGAATGGAGAGGAACCTCCTCCTGGTATGAAGAGGCTATCGATCTTTCACGAGCTTCCTTATTGGGATCAGTTACAAATCAATCATCTCTTGGATCCCATGCATATCTTTAAGAATGTGGGGGCTACCATTTGGGCACACTTGGTTGGTTCCAAGGACTCGCGAGGAGTGCGAGAAGACTTGCGTGCTATGAATAGGATGTCTCGTTTGTGGCCCCAAGTGCATGCTTCAGGAAAAGTTGTCCTCCCGAAAGCAACGTGGATCCTCTCTACGAGGGAGGAGGCAGCAATCAAGGCAGACATTGCCTCTTTTCAAACACCGACAGGGTACATGCGTTGCTTGAAAGGAGCATTTTCAAAGGACAATAAGCTTAGTGGCGTCAAGTCCCATGATTGGCACAAGGTCTTACAGGTATTCTAAGTAGAATTAGTGTACCGATAATAGTGATGCATTAGCGTAATTATTATTATGTTATATTGTTGACATGATTTCATTGTTGCTTTGATAGTTCATCCTTCCAATTACAATAAAAGGGTGCTTACAAGAAGATGTTAGAAATGCTATATTCAAGATCTGTGGTATTGTGAGGTATGCTTACTATCAATTCGCATTATGTATTTTCTTCATGGACATGTGAAATAGGTGGATATCTCAAATATCTTACATATGCATGGACATGTGAAATAGGTGGATATCTCAAAAAGAGATCTCTATATCGAGCATCGAGAAGGCTAGGGTGGAATCCATCGAAGCCGTATGCTTGCTTGAGAAGCACTTTCCCTCAAGCATTATGACAACTCAAGTCCACTTGCTTGTGCACATAGTTGATGAGGTGGCTATAGCAGGTACCGTTCATAATCGATGGATGTTTTTTCTCGAGCGGTTTATGAAAACTTTAAAGGGGTTTGTAAGACAAAGAGCAAGACCAGAAGCAAGCATGGCAGAGGGATGGCTTGTGCAAGAGTCATTAGTATATATCACAGAGTTTCTTGCATCCACGGATCCTGATATGCCGCAAGCTTGGCACAACAAGGATGATGATCGCATCATTGGCGAGGTCCCCCAAGGAAAAGGGATTGAAAGAAAGATGAGCGAAGAGCAAATGGAGAAATTCAATAAGTTTTGTATCCTCAATAGCCCTGAGATGCAGAAGTGGATTGAGAGATATGAAGTGGCCAAAGCAGAAAGAATAAATGCAAGGACGAGATTCAGAGTAATGTACAGGCGATCACAACCATATCCATGAGATCTGGCTCTTCTCCCTACTCACATGTCACTTGATTGGCTACAACTAGCTGTACGTAAAGCCGAACGTGATGGAGAGACAATAAACGAGCGCGAGCGGGAGTTATCATCTGGATGTATGGTGCATGTAAGTTTCTTATCTCTTGACGTAATTAAGTAATTATTTGTGGCAATATATGCTATAAAATAGGTGCATCTTCATTGATTTAATGATGCTCTTTTACAGTGCATTATGGTCATATGGACAACATTTTCACGTGGAACGCATCGATTCAAAGAGAGTCACGCATGATTGTGGAGTCATGGCTAACTTCACACAAGATAGCCGAGCAAGTGCTTCGGATACCAATCTTCTCTCCTCATAGTTGGATTATTGTGGAACCATACGCGACATCTATGAAATTGATTTCAAACGATTTACTATTTTCATTCTTGATGTAAAATGGTTTAGAACTACTTACAACGGTCCCCATGCGATAGTGAGAAAAGATAGTAGCGGTCTCTTTGCAATAGACTCCACCAAACATTGGACCGATGAAAGTGATACTTTTGTTCTTCCCGAGCACTGTGAGCAGGTGCATACTAATGATTTAATTAGTCGAAGCTTTCATTTTTAAAGTCCATTGATATATATATAATTGACGACATTTGGCACCCATCTTCAATATAGGTGGTTTTTCATCCGGATCGTTCTGATCCAAGATGGTGGTACATGATCCAAGTTGCACCACGAAGTAAGCAAATTTTTGAAGATCGAGATGTGGATATGGAGATGCCACTACCAATGCCGGATCCAATTGATGAATCTAGCAAAGAAGATGTAGATCACCATATGAGGCAAGAGGAAGATGCGCATAATGACATCGCACGGGAGGAGGATGGAGATCACGATATTGACGAAGAAGACAACAATCATCAATATCAATCACCACACTTAAGCTTTATTGAAGAAGATGATCAAATACTTTTAGGTGAACGTACGATACTAGAGTACGATGATGATATAGGAGATCAACTCGGTATAGAGTTGGAGATAGACTTGCTTGGCGCCTTAGACTTGGCTCAAGATGAAACAGTTGATGTAAATGCTCTTATTTGATTTTTCTCATCTCAAACTTGGACATGAATATATGAGCTTCAAAGGCTTGATGTACATGCTCTCATTTTTTAATTCTCTATGAGCTCAAACATGTATGAAAATTTAAAAAATTTTGTCATTGGAAAAAAATAATTTTTAAGGCCTAAAAAAAAAAAAAAACCTCTCTGTAAAACGTTGCTATAATATTTTGTCTCAGTGTCGCTATATAGCGACTTTTACTAACGTCGCTATATAGCGACTTTTAGCAAAAGTCACTATATAGCGACGATTTACGAAACTCGATTTCTATACCGACGATTAACGCTAAGCGGGCGCTAATCGTCGGTACGTAAACGTCGCAATAGGATGCGTGTGTAGTAGTGAACACTATGAATGAGTCTTTGTTTCAACTGGAAAAGGAATCCAATTAGTCTTCCATCTCCAAACACCTAGGTTAGCTGACTTTGGTTTGAGACCCACATATAGGGTTCATCTATTCCTTTTGTATGTAGAGAGAGTACTTTTGGCTTTCACAACTAAGAAGAGGAAAATTGTTTTCAGCCTCCACCTTTGTGTGTATTCCCCCATTGCGTATGTGAGAAAGCTGCAAGTGAGACTCCTTACTTCTCTCCCACTCTGAACATTGCCGGAGCTATCAACCTCCATGTAGGCAAGCATGGATTTTAGAGTTTCTATTCTGACATGCAGAAAATGTTTTTCTATTTCTGCTGCAATCTCATATGCCTCCATGGCATTGACCGTATCATTCTTCACCTTCTTGCATTTTGCCTTCTCAAGAGACTCCATTGCCTTTTTGTATTCCTCCCTCGCCGCAGCTAGCATATTTTCTCTGTCTTGCAACAGTATCACTGCAGATTTGAAATTCTCCGACCTGGCATCTTCTGCGCCTGGGGTTGGCCACCCTTAGCTACTCGCATCAAAACAAACGATTCCACCAACAAAAGCTTGGGAAGCCAAAGGAGTTCCAGATTTCCTCTTAATGTCGTCCTTCTTACCACTTGTCGAACTTTTGCTGGAGCTTGTCTTGATGTTGGACCAGCAGGGAGATTATGCTCTCAGCAAAATGTGCCCAAACAATCAACCCTGTGTTTGTCCTGTCCATACTCATAAGCAAATCCTCTCGCAAATGAGAGGGACAACTCCAAGTTGAATGGAGATTCTTAATAGACATTTAGATGAAATTCTAGAAGTCAGGAGTATACCTTGGGCTTGACTAGCCCGGCACTTTATTTGTTCTTTTTTTTCTTTCCCCTGCCGAAGGTGGGAAAAAACAGTCAACCAGAACCTATCCAAAACATCAAGTTCTATGAGTTGGCGGGGGTTCAGGCCCACCAAGCTCAGGCCATACTCTGCGTGGAATTCCTCCTTGGTCTTGCAAAACACCTTCTGGCATGGAGTGTCAATGTGGGGTGCTTTAAACCTTGACATTGCCCCAAAAAGTGAACTGAATACTGATACTGCAAATTTAAAATATAGACATGTACACAGACAAACATCTGATATGGACTCTAAAAAAGGAAAGAGATATACTCTTAAAGACACAGTTAAAACAGATATAGATTGTGTTAAAACAGTAAAGCTAATTTGTGGCTACATGACATTCGACAAGCCAACATTGTATGCTAAAGAGGATTTGAAAAGGCAAGATGTAGAAGCTTTGTCACCAGCCAAACTCTTCTATGAAGTCTTTATCTAATAGCGTCATGTCTTTGCACCTCATTTTCATGCATGCGCAAGCTGAACATGAATTTGTATTGAAGGGTTCTCTTCCTCTCATCGTTATAGAGGCCCTCTCCATTAGTTTCATAGTGGAGGGCTCCGAACTCGCCAACAGTCCTACATTTCGAAGCTGGATGCTACAAACAAGTAAGGAGCTCATTTTTACAGAAAGAACAGTCCTACGTTTGGAGGAGCTCATTTTTATAGAAAGAGCAGTCCTACATTTAGAAGCTTCAGAATTGATGGCTACTTTTGGACAAGCAAGGAGCTTGTTTCAAAAAAAGAACAATCCTGGAGCTATGTCATCTCACCTGGTCCACCTGCTCGTGCAAGAAGGATGTCGCTAGGCTTCGCTTGCAACTCGCTCCAGCTCATGATTATCAATAGAAGAAGCAGACTTTAGCAGAAGGAAGAAGAAGACCAGGAAGGAAGCTTTGCATGTGCTGCATAGGGCTTGGTTCACGAAAAACTTTCATTTCGTCTACAAGTGTGGGTGAGAGACGAAATCTACAGTCAGTGTAGTGTGTGTCACCAAAATCATAACAATCTGTTACACTGAGTTAGTTGGTAAAGGCTTTCACTCATCCATGATTCAGTTACACGCTTTTTAAAAAGATTGTTCACCCCTCTACTTGTTGCTAATACATTACTATTGGGGCACCACTATTTAGCACATGCAAGTGTACCACCTTACCATGCACCCACTCCTGGTCTAAAATTCGTGAATCTTGTCGCAATGACGATGGAAAAGATGAATATGAAGAAGCATGAGATGAACGAATAGAGATCAATCCATTACAATTCAAGATGAACATCTAATGGACACGTCTATCTAACTAATTTGCATGGAAACTACCAAGTGTGCAAGAATAGAATCCAATGGTCCATAATTTTTGAATCTAATCTAACGATCCAAAATTCTCCAATCATCCCCTAAACCTCTACGTAACAGAGAAAAGAGATGTGTCCAATACATTTCACCGAGCATATATATCATCTTTTGAAACGTAACATTTTGGGTAAAGCAAGAAGGAAGAAGGCTTCGTACATGGCTATGGCGCAGCAGCAGCAGCAGAGCTTGCTTGCTCTCATCCACCTCTACAGCAGCGAACGCCTCGCTCACGGTTAGTTTCCTCCTCTCAATCTTCTTCCTTTCACGCTTCTCAATCTCCTTCCTTTCTTGATAGCTTTAACGATGCGTAAATCATTGTCCATATCGAAGAATTTCTATCGAATGACGGCTTTAACGGTGCATGGATGAATATCGAGTTGCCTTGGCCCTTAATCTATTCGAGTCACGCTGCATCAATCTTTCTGAAAGACACAAGAATTACTATCATGCTTCAGCGCACTGCTCCATATAGTTTCTCCTTAGCCTTCTTGATGAAATCCTCCTTTCAGCAAGGATTCAATTTCAGCAAGATGAGATGGCCAAAACGAAAAATGAAACTGAAGCTCTGGAGGCAAGCTCTCTCTCTCTCTCTCTCTCTCACACACACACACACACACACAGAGGCAGGCAGGCTTTGTACAGTGCATCGGAGTCAAACTTGAAGTTTGTGTACGTAAAATCCACATGCATGGAGGATTACATGAACATTTCAGTTACAGATGCGTCAAATTTGGGCCAGATTTTTAGAACGTGTACTGGAAATTGAGTCCATGAAATATATCAAAGGATTGATTCCAATTAGCAATGCAACAGATTCAATATTTCTTGAAATGCTACAGTAAAAACAAGGAAACCATGGCCGGGTATATATTGAAACAATGTCAAAATCACTGTTCAGACAACTAGATTGAAATTTGAGATTTTAGCTTAAATCCAAAAAATTATGGGATTAATATAAGTCTTTTCTGCACTAACTTGTTTGTTGGTCATGACATGATGATGTAATGGTCAATATCCAGCAAGAACAGCGGCTCTTAAGGTATGCTGAAAACACATGATAAATCTTAAGGTTTGCTGAAAACACACCATAAAGTATCGTTATTGCATTTATTCACAAACGAAGTAGATCTAAAGCAATTGTTGCCCTTTGTTCATGCAGGGATAATTTTATGGCGGCAATGTTGCAAATGAATGAAAAATTACGGTTGGTTTTTCTTCTACCCATTCCTATTTTATACTACAAGGTCCTAATGTTTATGGGTGGATTAAAGAAAGACACGTCTTCTGGTTGAAAGATATCACGAAGATTGGGGGAATTTTTCTCCGATTGAGTGCGTGCCCTTCCTAGTCGCTGTAAAAGATAGGCTGAGTTCATTGTTTTTGAGAAAAATCCATGGTAACTGAATGAAGTGTGTAGAAATTTAAAACCAATCGAGGTTCCTCCAAAATATCTCCACCTCATGCTCTTTGGTAGGAAACCAGTGCATCTGCTGACATTATACATACTAGGTGTTTATGAGGTTGGGCAACAAGATCAGCCACCATAATAGCACGTGCACGTGGTGTTCATGCCAAATGATGTGTGCGAACAATGTCTGTAGCATTCCTCCACGCTTCTTTTCTTGAGAAGCCATGCATTGCACACATCAATTTTAGAAATGGAGTGTCCAAGGGCACATGAGTTGAACATCATTATGTGAAGGTCAAAGAGCTGTTCAGCAAATGCATTATTGAACCGATTTGGTCTGCGAGTATGTACTTAGAGATCTAATGCTTTTGCACTGTGAGCAAGACAGGGACCTTCCTTCATCCTTCTACCTTCCTCACCTACTTTAGTAATGCACCTTCAGCCGTCTTTCACTTGGATCCTTCTAGCCCATAAACAGCATACCAGTGGCTGTTAAGAAAATCCGGCTGTAGTTCTCAGAAAGTCTCACCTCTAACTTGTACCGCCTTTGAATCATCCTGATGAGTGCTAACCCCTTCTCAAAGGAATCCGTGTGCCCTTAGTGAAGGCTAGGATGAATTGCAACAAGCTTTTGGCCAGAAAAACGAGATGGGGGACTATATATAGCAGATTTTTGCGCTACAATTCGAGAGAGAGCCCAAGAGCGGGTATGCATCACAGAGTGGAGGGGTCCTTCTTGAGGCTCAAAGTGCCTTGCCTTGAGGCAAGTTCTTAACCTTGAACTTTATATTTCTTGTCATTTGCCAGTGAGCTGTTTTCTTGTCGAAAAGGAAGTTGAGCCCACCACTTTGCATCCTGCGTGTGAGTGGTTTTGTATTTTTGGAGGGAGTTCTCTCCTTGGCTCCAACGTCCAGCCACCTCCATTAAGGCTTCTTTCCTCCTTGGGTACACCTTCCAATAGTCACTTAGAAGGGCCAATCAATTCAAATGCCCATTTGAATTGAACCCTTTAGCCATAGTTGGGGAGTCCAACCTTACCATGGGCTGCTCCCCTTGGTTAGGTCTTAGACATGTCAAAGGGTTGCTCCCCCTTTGACCCAAAAGAGGGCAAGGACCTCCTCCTTGCTGCCGATGTCGAGTCCGGAGGGAATGATGAAGGAGGGACGGACTGAGGCTCAGTCCCTTGTCAACGGGCCACCCGTTACATCCTCCCCCCCCCCCCCCCCCCCCCGGCTTTCCAAAAGCTGGAGCTTTCTTGGCTTCCCTAAAGCGGGAGGTTTCTTAACTTTCCCAAAAGCGGCTTTAGAGCTTTTCTCCAAAAGTGGGTGCTTTCTCCTAGAAATGGGTGTCTCTTTTGCTTTTGCCTCAAGTGGGCCCTCCATCCAAGTGGGGGTTCAATAAGTTTTGTGTCCTCAATAGTTCCGAGATGCAAAGATGGGTCGAGAGATATGAAGAGGCCAAAGAAAAAATAATAAATGAGAGGTCAAGATTTAGAGTCATGCATAGGTGGGGGGTGCCATATCCACCGAACCATGCTCTTCTCCCCTGACACATGTCTTGTGATTGGCTACAAGAAGCTCTTCATGAAGCCAAACATGATGGAGAGGACATAACCGATCGAGAGCAGGAGCTTGCAGTCGGCGGATGTATGCCACATGTAAGTTTTTAACCTTTCTATTGGGTATTTATGATCACAATCACTACAAAATGCATCCGCATTATTTTAATCATGTTTTTTTAGTACAAAAAGTATAGTACCTTATGGTGACATGGACGAAATTTCCATGTGGAAAGCATTGATTCAAGGAGAGTCACATATGATTGTGGAGTCATGGCTAAGTTTGTAAAAGATAGCCAAGCAAGTGCTTTCAGATACCAATCTTCTCTCATCACAATTAGATTATTGTGGGACCATACGTGACATCTATGAAGTTGATTTTAGATGATTTAATATTTTCATTCTTGATGTCAAATGGTTTAGAACTATCTACAATGGTCCCAATGCTACAGTTAGGAGAGACAGCTATGGTTTCTTTGCTATTAACACCACCAGAGACCGATGAAAGGGATACCGTTGTTCTTCCAAAGCAAACTAATGAATTTATCAAAACCTAATAACTTAAATTTTCAAACAAATGTTGACACCTAATTTGTATCTTCAATGTAGGTGGTCTTTCATCTGGATCGTTTGGATCCAAGATGGTGGTACGTGGTCCGATTTACTCCTCGAAGGAGACATATTTTTGAAGATAGGAATGTGGATACGGAGATGCCAGTAGAAGATCCAAATAATGATGCCGATGGATCTAGGGAAGATGATGAAGATGACGATGTGGGCCACGAAGAAGGTGACAATAATGACATTATAATTGAGGAAGGTGGAGATCATGACTTTGGGGAAGAAAAGGGAGAACTAGAGGCCGGTGAACTAGAGGATCAAGTCTTAGGTAGACATAGAATAGGGGATGATGATGTAGGTGATCAATTGTATGTAAACTTTGAGATAGACATATTTGGTGCACAAGACTTGGCTCAATATGAAGCAACCAATGTAAATGCTACAGATTCATAGTTTTGACATTGACGAGACTTCTTACGTATAATTTGGCCCTCACATATTTATAGTGACATTTTATACATTAATTTCTATGTTAAGTTCACTATCAATATATGAGTGTTTTGATCTCAATTTTGATGTACATACTCTTATATTTTTTATCTTTGAAATTTTGATGTACATACTCTTATTTTTTACCCTTGGAAATGACGTTTTGTAAAAACGTCGGTATGGAAAATTGTACAAGCGTCACTTCTAGGATGCTAGCTCTATGAGCTAGGGAGAAGGTGGCTAGGGAATTGTTCTAAACGAGTCGTCTGTGTGGCGAGCGGCTGTGTGGAGAGAGATGGCATGAGTCGGGGGGTATGCTTGCTAGGGGGATCATGACTGCAGGCTGGAAGGACATTGGGCGACAGAGACCATGAGCTCCATGAAACAAGTGAGCAAGAGAGGAGTATCAATGCTTGTGACATCCGATGAAGGAGAGGCGACGAGCTGAAGTAGGCAGATAATCACGTGAGTTGATGGATGAGCCAACTATCAGTGGCGAGCTGATGGTGCGTACAAAGCACATAGGCTAGAAGCTTTGAGGCCGGGTCTTCTGGACAGAGGTGTAGCATCGCTACAAGAAAGCTGGAGAGCTTTGAAAGAATCTGAGTGTGTTCCGAGAGCAAGCCTAGAGAAGCTGCAGTGCTCAGATCACATGAAGGCCACAGATTCGTGAGCGCTCCATGAGCAAGAAAGGAGCTGCAGTACTGGGTATTATTGCATGAAGGAGAGATGGGCTACGTGGGAGGGTGCAGTCATGAGATGGGGCTCGTTGTATTCCATCAGGAGGTCCTAGGCACGAAGGTGATGGAGGCTCTTCAATCTGATCAAGTGAGTGGGATATTTGAAGTGCGGGTTTTGGTTAAGCTTGTTTACTTGCTCCAAAGTGGACTCAAGGAGGGTCGTGGTGATTATACTAAGCTGATCTAAAGAGAGCATGGAAGGTCTACGTAATTAGGTAAAAGGAAGAGCGCCACTATTGATGATTCCGTGGAGATCCTTGCATGTGATCTTAGGGTACATTAGTGGCTTGAGAAAGCTTAGTAACGATCGTGTGGTCTCGAAGGTTTGTGTTGAGCTTCAAGGCCAAGCCCCTAGCAAAAGCTTTTTGAAGAAGGATAGTGCATGCATGTACACAGAAGCCATGAGGGCTGTGAATAGAAAGGCCGTTTGATTCGAGGATGGTTGATGGATGAAAATCCACAAGGTGGTAGGTTTTAAGCATACAAGGTAGTTGGTTACTTGATGACAATGAGGTCTGGGATGTCAGGGAAGATATGAGCATGGCTGTGATTATACCTTGAGTTATTTGAAAGTGTTCATGATAGTAATGCAGCTTTGAAGTCGTCATTTTCTTGGGATTTAAGTTTCATGGGTCTTCTATGTATTTTCTGAGCTTGATCTCAATCAGTAGGAGAGCTTGTGTTGAGCTGTGTAATCCACTGGGTTCTTTTTGAGATTTTTTAGCTTCCAGAGAAAATGTGGCTAGAGTGTGAGTTGTATCAGAAGGTGTCTAGAGAGAAGGATGTTGAATGGATGCCTTTTGCCTTGTGATTGTGTTGTTTGGGTGTTTTAAAGGTGGATGAGGGTGGTTGTGAAGGCAGATTGGGCTCTACTACTTTTGTCCATCCAACGTCTACACTAACACCTTCCCCATCCGCCAATCGTGTAGATGATCTTCATGCCCGTGCTTGCAAAGTATCGAAAGACAACGTCAGAAAGAGGCCTTTGTCTTATAGTGGAAAGTTGTTTTGTATTGTACAAAGAGAAATGGACTATGTACATCAAATGTGTAAACTCTTGTTTCATACATGAACAAAAAGTCTTTGATATATATTCGTGGAAAATTTTTGAATATGATTTCTCATACGTTTGAGTAAATATAAAATTTGAGAATTGTAAATGAAGAAAAAAGAAAAATTCCCAAAATTCACATGTGGATAACTGGCAATGTCAATAACAATGTTTTGCATGTTTTTTCAAGATGAAAGGAGAAAGTAGATTTATAGACTATGACATTTAACAAAGGATGAGAATTGGCTTCAAGAAAATCACCCTTCAAAGACTAACATCATTAAAAGGAGGAATCGGAAGATGGGCTTGTTTCTTTAGATCTATCAAAAGCGAAAGGAAAACACCAGGGACAAACTCTTTCAAAGATTGGAAGGATATGGATGGAGCAATACTAGAATCCTTTGAATACAGAGGAAAAAGAGAAGATGGGAGAATGAAATGACAAGATGAGGAAAATATGGAGAACTTTTATGATGTGATAATAATTTATGTTGATTTTCAAATGTGACTTTGAAAACTGAGGTCCAAATCCCAAAAAGCATGTCACATGTGAAGTGCAAGCGTGGAACACCATCAATTATAAACAAAGACAAGGGATATTTTCTTGAGGCATTTTCCTTGTAGGTCTTAAGCTTTGAAGAGATATGTTTAACATTTCTATAATGGCTCAATAGACCACGTGGGCACCTATTTACCTTATAGAATGATATAAGTTATAACCTTCCATCACAATCTTAAAATTACAATGGTGATGCACTTAGAAGCAAGAGAAAGGGTGACATGAAGGGGTTGGGTTGGTTTGCATCTAGAAGCAAGAGCTAGGGGGTAACTCTAAAAGTGATGTTTAGCTATAATAGCAACACGAGGGTGAGAGGGGGGACGGTCAAAATTTGCGGGTCTTCCAAAGAAATTGGGGGTGCAAAGGGGCAACGATGTTTGAAATCACGTTGGACCAAAATTGGCATAAATATGGTGTATGCTAACAAGAGATTTTTATTGCAAAGTAAGTTGAAGCTATCGTTCATCTTCTTCTTAATTGCAGTAGAAATGAAGGCCTCTTCCATCCACCTCCTTCTTCACAATACTCCTCGCCTCAACGTATTTCTGCCTTCTCCTCCACCATTTCATCTTCTTCGCCACAACCATCCACCTGCATACTCCCGGCGCTCCATCACTTGTCGCAGTTTGCAGCTCGCCACCCCAGCTACGCTCGTTCCTTTAACGCACGACAACTACTTTGTAGCTCCTTCCAAGCGCGGCTTTCTGCCCGTCTCTGACCCTGCCGCCTTCGAGTTTACCGCCGCAGCTTCCCCACAACTCGCACTCTGGGATCGCACCGCTACCGACTTCCACCACCTCTTGGCTACGTACGATGCCAACAAAGTCCGGCGCATCATCGCGACACTCCCTCGTTTCGGCTCCGAGCAACTCCTCCAGCCGGGTGGACGAAGAGGCCATCTCTGGAAAGCCATGCTTCTCCTGTCCTTCCTGGCCCACGCTTACGTTTGGTGCGGAGAGGTTCCCGCAAGCCGCCTGCCGGACAACATAGCTGAACCGTGGCTTGCCATTGCACGGCGTCTAGACGTGCCTCCCATCATTTCTTATGCATGTCTCGTTCTTTCGAATTGGCGACGTATAGATGACACTCTCCCTCTAGAACTTGGAAACATGGCCTGCTGTTATAACTTCACCGGTACTGTAGATGAAGAATGGTTTCTACTCGTTCATGCTGACATCGAAGCCAAGGCAGCAGAAGCGCCGGGTGCGATTATCAGGGCCCAACAAGCCATTCACGACAGGAATGTGGCCGAGGTCTGTACATTATTCCACTGCAAATCCCAGTAACTACATGCTTCTAATAGTTGGCTTGGTTTTAAGTATGCGATTATTGTTACTTCTTGACAGGTGAAGGATAACCTTGCCCTCTTGGCTGGAACTTTGAGATTGATGAGCAAGAGTTTACGGCGAATGCAAGAGAAGTGTGATCCTTACGTCTTCTATCACAGAATTAGGAAGTATATGGCCTGGTGGCGCAACAATCCACGGCTTCCACAGGGATCCATCATGTACGGGGAGGACAGTTTATCATTTTACGGAGCTTCGGGCGCGCAATCGACTATCCTTCCTGCGGTAGATGCTGCCTTGGGTATCCAACATCAAGATGGGTTTCTCAGCTCCTACATACAAGTCAGTACTCCCACTCAAATCTCACAAACAATAACGATGTGGCCACTAATCTGTTTCTAATTCGATCTTCGGATCATTTGTTGCTCTTTATATAATCTCTCGGCGCTATACTATTCTCTGAGCGAAGGAGCTTTATTTTGCAACAGGAAATGCGTTCCTACATGCCTTGTCCGCACAGGCAGTATTTGCAGCGCATCGATGCCGGTCCATCAATTCGAGATTTCGTGAAGCAAAACCTTGAGGAACTGGGAGGAGAATACGACCGATGTATCGTGGAGATTTTCAGGTTCCGCTCTTTGCATAGAGGTCACGCTCAAGGTTACATAAAGAAACCAAGCAAGGACAGGGAAGAACGAGGGACAGGAGGATCAGATTTTGTGACATATTTGATGCAGAATGCAACAACTACAATAGCTCACAGCGTTGGTTCTCCGGCCTGATTTTTTGTTACCGTGGTGGATGCATCTACGTCCATTTCCATGTGGTAAGGGACCTTGTACATATTCAGTGGGACAACGACAGACCCATATCCTTGGGAGAGAGAAATCACCATGACAATATGACTTCATCAAAGAGGCCTCCTCAAATAGAGACCCATATCCTTTACTCATATACTTCCTTGTGGGAGAGAACAAGGTCAATTTCATGCAATGGACCTGCCCTAGTGAAGTGAATATATGAATAAATTATTCTTTGTTTAAGAATTGTTGGAATAAATGAGGGAATGATCTGACCAGTACACGAAGTTTGTACAAGTCATTCTAATCACGTGAAGTTTGTTTGTCGAAATGTGGTCACGAGTAGATCAGTGGACTGTTGTTGGTGCCTTAATGAGTTGGTGTAGCATGTTGTGGCATGTTCATAAAGGTTGTGACACACAAGCATTAAAACTTCACATTGGGAACTTGGCAAATCTTAGAGGCAGATGTACATGCCACAATATTCACCCAACCATTAAGGTTACTGGATAATGATAAGGTAAGCTGCCAACATGAGCATAAGAGAAGGTTCTCTAAGCTTCCATGTATAGTCTAAAGGCCTTTCTGTGCCTCCACAGCCACCTTCCTCCCAATGTTGGCACGGCATGGCAAAAGTTGTGCCTTATGCACTAGAAGATATGTTATGTACCTCGACAAAAGCTAAAATCAATGACCTCTCCAAGTGGTTGAGTTCTCTAAACCTGCAAGAACAAGAAGCTCACAAGTGCACATAGCAACATATTGCCAATGCACTATCGAATGCTCCAATCATTCTCGATTCCAATTGAAGCATCTAAAATAGCAGCTCTTTTTGGGTATCTCAGGTGCTTGAATTGATAGACTCGCATTCTAGCAACTGGCCGTGAGATTGTCCAAGTCGTGTGCATGATGCCAACACTTTATGCAGCACATAAATCTTGAACTCCGTGACAACTTATGATGATTTAATCTCATAATGAGCTATCTATCTTCAGAGAGAAACAAGAAGCTTTTACCTATGACCGCTTTCATCTCGATGGATCTTAGCACCATGGCATGCTACCCAAGCTTGTTCACCCAGTGCCTCCTCCTGCTTTCTCTCTTGTCCATAATGTGCAAGAGGCTCCCCAAAATCTTGAACCAAAATGATATGAAATCACTCTAATGCTTGTCAATCATTATAAAGACTAACACCAAGGAAATCTTTACTTGGACTTAGATGTAGCTAATCTCACTAATTGATATACCTCCACTGCAAGAGCAACCGCTAGAATAACCGTTGTGATATTCCTTGCTTGTGATACAACGCGATCTTCATCTCGAAAATCTATAGATGTGTGAGACACTCCAAACCTTGAAATCAAGATTGATATAGAGAGAAGGAGAAAACTGAAATACAATAGAAGGAGACTTTATGTTGAATCAAAATCGTTTACAATCAATCCTAGAGTCACAATACTCCATGTACGGAGCTCGAACCACCCGACCACCCTCGAGCTATTCTTACTCTCACTCTCACTCTCACTCACATCAGATTTCTCACTCTCACTCACACCAAGGTGTTTCAATGAATCTCACTCTCACTCAATATGATACAATCATAGATGAAAGAAGAATCTCACTCTCACTCGCACTCTCACTCTCAATCTCGGAGAAATATGCTGCCTTGCTGCTACTGCATATTCTGAGTTTTGGACTTAATAGATCATGGAATTAGATCTCGACTTCTAGAAAGTTGTAGATTGCATTCCCATATTTCCAAGAGAAAAAGAGCTCCTCAATCCGATTTTGGAATCAAAAGTTATGGTCGAAATAGTGAATGTTGTTTTTATCCAAGAAAGGTGCGACCTGCTTTTAGTTGGCTTTTCCACTTTATCCTGCTTTTCTTGCCCTTCATGACCAATTTGCTCCATTCCTGGACCATTCTAGCAATAACTATAGTTCTTTTTAAATCAATCACTTCTTTCCAAGTTCTCTTTTAGAATCAGCAAAGCTGGACCATCCTTTAAACCTGTAAACTCCGAATACAACTCCCATGCATATATATATTTTTTCTTGGATTTTTAAATCTCAAATCACTTATTAGTATTTTCAAAACACAAAATTGACATGAAAATAAATTTCACAAATAACTACTACTAAAACTAAAAATAAATTTATACACAAAATATGGAGCGTCACACAAAAATGTGGAGCATCACAATTGTCCCCTCTCTGAAAAACTATGTCCTTAGAGTTTAAAAGAAGGAAACTCATCAATAAGTGAATCTAAATCTACCCAAGTAGCATCCTCTATAGGATATACATCCCATTTTATCAAAACTTCTATTATTGTTATGTTTCTAAGTTGTAGCACAAAAACTTTTAAAGAAAGAATGGTTTTTTGGAAAGAAAGACAAAGACCACTGCTTGGAAGAATGCATCAATGTATAGGTGAGGTGTGATGCAGTGCATAGTGCCATTAAGTATTTATTGTTAAAGAAACAAATCCCACTTAGTCATTGTAACATTGACTATAATGTGGTCAAGCATATAGCTTCTTTGTCAACACCCAAGGTAAAGCTATGGGCAAAAAGGTGGATTAAAAAGGATGAAGATGGGTCAGAAATAGTAACCTCTTACATGAGAAAAGAAATCCCACAACAGGTGGTTGCATATGTGGAAAGATTAATCATGAGCGAGATAAGGATGCCGACAAATATGCACCAAAGCTTTCAATTCAATGTAGAGGCTATGTTGGAAAGCTTGTGAACTTCAGGGGAGTTTCAGAAGATGACTTCATCAAGAATGAGTCAGCATGGGACAAGCCACAACTATTCTTTATCAATGAAGTTTCTAGCGATGATATCCATAACTTTATTGATAGAATAGTATATACCACCATTAGCAAAGTGGCAATTTGCAACATTGTCATTTTTGTTGATAAACAAGACAAAGAAGCCATGCAGGTTACTCTAGAGCGAGCATATTCATCAGATTTGAAGATCTATAGTGGTGTTTATGTAGCAAAGAGAGGCAAGAGAGAATGTGGCATAGCGATTCGACCTTGAAGTAAACCATTTGTGGTTTGTCAATTCAATGGAAGGCTATCATGCCAACTCCCCAAGTTAATTATTCTCTTAATATTTTTGTTACTTTCTTATTTTGTATCTTATGATCATGACATATTAATATATTTCATATGTCATGATGGACAGTGCTGCATATCGACTAGTATCTGCTGTCAAAACAACCAGGGAGCAACAAGACCAAGTAGAATTCAAACGACGTCTACAGTGGAGCAAAAAGATGGGCACAGCTGTGGGTGGAGAGTTGCCTACAACTGCATGTTGTTTCTTAGAGAGATTTTTGATTTGGAGTTACTAGTCAAAATGGAATCATATACAGAAGCCGATCTACTAGTGTTTCGGGCTGAGAGTATTCAATGTCTAATTGCTACGATTGGGAAACAACTTGGAAATATGACTACATTGTAGCATGTATAAAACCTTATCTTTATACTTGTATGCTTGTTCAAGCCTTTAATTGGGATGTGTAAATCTCATAACTTTTTTATATTTTCCTCCAAGAGGAGAAGAGACTGAGTCTAATGAAAGCATGCTATCTTTATAATTCTATGATTATTCAAACCTTTATTTTTATTTGGGATGTGTAAATTTCATAACTTTTAAAATTTTTCCTCTAAGAGAAGGAGAGACTCACTCTAATGAAAGCATGTATTTAAAACCTTACTTTTAAAATTTTTTCTCCAAGAGAAAGAGAGACTCACTCTAATGAAAGCAAGTATGAAACCTTATCTGTATACTTCTATGCAGTCTAATGAAAAAACCATTATTAATGTTGGGGAATAACCTAAAAATATGACTACATTGCAGCATGTATGAAATCTTACCTTTATATTTCTATGCTTGTTTAAGCATTTATTTGGGATGTGTACATCTCATAAATTTTTTATATTTTTATAGCAAAAGGAAGATGTAGAAGACATAGCAAGTGAAGAAGAATACTATGTAGACTACTCTCTCAATAAGATGAGTCATGACTCTATTGCAGCAGATTGGAAGTTCATTCACTGCTATGTTGTTAATTCGACAACAACCTCATACTTTTGAATTTGGTAAAGAAGAGATTTTAATCCTCTTGAATCCTAAGAAAGAGGTTAATGTCAAAGTCATTACAACCATCCTTAGGTTTGATGCAGCCTTTTCCTTGGCTTTATACTTGCGTATTTTGATTAAACCCAAGAAGTTAATAAATTCTTTTTAAATATAGTAATGTTATAGTAGATTTTCCTCAAAATATACAAAGAGTTTCATATATGCTCGATCCTCTTATTTCTGAAGTGCTTAGCAACAAAAAAGAAATCATAGAGGATGTTTGCAAGTGGTTGAAGCATGTTCCTATGAATGAGGCACGAGTTATCTTTACAGCATATTATGAGAAGTAAGCAACAAACCCTACTTGTTTTTTCTATTGCGTTGCTAGAATTGTCTCAAACACAGTAATTATTCTTTATTGATAATGCAGCTCACATTGGAGTTTGGCAGTCGTGGACATCTTTGCTGAGAAGTGCTTCTTTGCCAACTCAATGACATTCGTCCATGGCATTGTGTTAGAGTAAGTATAGACTACACTTGTTGTCACTTCTTGACATGTAGATTGATATGCAATGCACATATTCACTGTTGTTATATGTTTTGATGTGGAGATCAGCTCGAAAGTTGGTAGGTGCTATCGACACAGTAATGTAGCAACGTGACTTGGCACAACAAATAGAGTATATAACATGTCAAGTATCACATCAAGAGGATAGCCACATCTACAATTGTGGATGGAGGGTGGGCTACAATTGCTTTTTGGTACTTGGTCAAATTTGTTAGATACAAAATGACACCACACTGTCAACATATATGGACTTGCATCTCTATACATGATTTATAACATGTACCATTCGAGCAATCATTAAGGGCAACATTATGGACCCTCCCACAAGTCAAATAGATAATGGCTCAGAGGAGTGCGAAATGAATGCCGTCAAAGAGTCAAAGGGGATAGATGACCTCAACTCTACAAACATGGCTTCATTGGAAGAATTGGGAAGCTCTTGTAATGCTAGGGTTATGATTCAACATAGACCTCAGTATCTTCAATTTGGTGGAGAGGAGATTTCAATCCTCTCTAGAGCTTCAAATGAGGTCAATAACAACGTTATGATGGCCATTCTCAGGTTTGATACAAACTTTTTCTCTGCTTGATAATTCAATATTTTGATTAACTCTAATAAGCTAATATTCATTCATTTGTTGGTGCAGCATAGTTATCTCACAATTTTGTAGAGTCGTACAAAACCATGTGTATATGTTAGATTCCCTTCTTTCTCCTATACTTAGCGATAGTAGAAAGACGATAGCTGATGTTTGTATATGGTTATAGCCTTTATATTTACATGGTGTGCGAGTCCTATTTATGGCATATCATGAGATGTAAGTATCATGGCAACCTTTATTTTCATCTTATACTGGCAACATTGTGTTAAATAATAATGGTTCTTAATATTCATGTAGGGAACATTGGAGTCCAGTGGTTTGGGACCTTGAAGACAACTATTGTTAGTTTGTCAACTTGATTGCGGGCTTTCATGGCTCAGTGCAAACGTAAGTATTCTATTAATATGTTGTTACTTCTATATTATGTACCTTATGTAATAGACACACTAAGTTCTTTTAATATGTCATGATGAGCAGGTCGGCTGAGAAGTTGGTATCTACTATCAAAGAAACAGGACAGTACAAAGACTCGCTAGACTTCTAAAAGCGTTTAGTAGTAGAGCAGGAAGATGGGCATAGTTGTGGGTGGAGAGTTGCCTATAACTGCATGTTGATTTTCAAAGAAATTTTCTCGCTTAAGCCACAGGTCTCATCGGAAGACTCTTTGGAGCTCAAATATTTAGAGGAGGATATACAATTGTTTAGGGCTGAAATCATTTGAGACCTAATTGTTGCCATTAGAATACAATGTGCAACTTAAGCAATATCAGAGCTTGCATTTAAGGAAGAGGAGATTGAGTAGTCTACTGTGAAAGCACTACACACTACAGAAGAAGTAGAGACTCCGTGTACACCTACAGCATCATAGCCTCTGCTTGCATTTAAGGAAGAGGATACTGAGTCTACTCCGAAAGCACTACATACTACAAAAGAAGTAGAGACTGAGTGTACATCTAGAGCACCATAGCCTCCATTGGAAGCATCAGAAGAGTTGCCACAGTCTCCACTAGAAGCATCAGAAGAGTTGTGATGCATGTATGATGTTGTGTTTGTATATATGCATGAGAAGCATATTCTCATGATGTTGTTTATTCCATGAATATTATGGTTGACATCCTAGTCCTTCTGATTAACTTGTATTCATCTTTCACTTTACATCTTCCCTCACTTTCTATCACTCTTGAAGGAGGGATGGCTCACTGTGCATCCCTTGCTATCGCTCCCTCACTCTCCTTCTCCCACTTTCCCTCTAAGACAAGGACTAGTTACTATGCGACTTCATTTACTGAACTCAAATTCTGTCTTAGATCCCTTTTGTATGGACCAATGAAGGGAAAATCATTCGAGGAGGATATGTTATGCACATGGATGCTTGATTTGAACTCAGCAGAAGAGGTGAATATCCCTAGCTTTCTTTTTCGCTTCTTTTACTCACGTACTTCTTATGCTAACGAGTTAAATTTTCGTATAGGATATGGCGGTGGCTAGAAGCTATATTGAAAAAAATGGTGAAGATGAGGAAAGCCAAGAGAGAAAAGAAGAGTTGTTGAATGCTTACAAGTCGGTGGAAGATTCAAAACAGGTTGTGAGGAGAGTCTGTGAGGAGATTTGCAATGCAGCCCTGGTTACGCATGGCCCACAGGTTTAAAGTCTGCTTGTTTTCATGAAGCCAATGCCATAGTAGGCACTTTCGAGGACATATGCTCTCTCTAATGATGTAATAGTCAAGTGATGGAAATTTAATTCCATAGAGACTTATGTGTTTTCTAAAGTAACTGTAATAGACAAGAAATGAAACTACAGTTCCACAAAGACTTTTTAGTTCTCTAATGTAAAGTTGTAATAGACAAGAGAGACAAAGATGAGATCTTCTAGGCTTGGAAGGTGTTTTTTGACACCATATGGCTTTGAGTTATATGATCTAGTTCTTGTACAAATGTGTCATGCTTCTTTTTAAATGTACTCTAGTTTTAATAACATGTCAGACCATTTTTTCTAATTTGATTTTTTAAAATCTTACTTTTTGTCTCTTTTAACAATGTGATGTCCTCTTTTTTTAATGTACTCTAGTTTTAATAACATGTCACGTTATTTTTTCTAATTTGATTTTTTAAAATCTTACTTTTTGACTCAAATTTTTGTTTTATAAGAGCCTCTTTTTTTTCAATTCTTTATCCAAAATTATCTCACAAAACGAATTTGGACAGTGCATCAGGCCAAAATTAATGAAATAGGTGTTATGTTTGAATTGTGACTCTCTTTTATCCTCTCTTTTCGTCTCTTTTCTCCTCTCTTTTTCTCTCTTATCTCCTCTTTTCGTCTCTTTTCCTCTCTTTTCTCCTCTCTTTCCTTCTCTTTTTTTCTCTTTTATCCCGACTTTTTCTCTTTTTACTTTCTCTCTTATCTCCTCTCTTTTTTTGTCTTTTTTCTCCTCTCTTTTCTCCTTTTTCTCCTCTCTTTTTCTCTCTTTTTCCTCATCTCTTTCCCTCTCTCTTTCCTTCTCTTTTTTCCCACGTGAAGCTTCAATAGCCTACCATTGAGCAAACAAATACAGACTTCTGTCGCTCTAATTCAAAGAATGCAGGAGTCTGTAAATGTTTGCTCAATGTAAGGCTATAGGATTCTAAGCTTGCTCAATGTCTTATAGGTATTCTAAGCTATAGGATTAGTGACATGACTTCTTTGTTGCTTTGAGGATCATCATTATTCGAAGCCTATGTATGTTTGAATTGTGATACGTTGCTCCGGGAGATGTTGCCTACACCAAATACCATGCCCATATCAAGAGATGATGCATTAAAGAAGATGCTAACAATGGTGGGTATGGATTATGATACCATCCATGCTTGCCGTAATGACTATATTCTCTTTCATCATGAGTATGGAGATTTGGCTAGTTATCCGAAGTGTGGGGAACAATGATATAGAGATGACTTGTAGGGTGAGTAGATACTGGATGTAAAGGTCTTGCGGCACTTTCCCATCATTGCAAGAATACAGCACATGTGCCGATGCAAATCCATAGTGGAGTTGATGACTTGGCATGCATCTCATCGGTCCACTAATGACACATTAAGGATTCCCGCAGATTGTGCAGCTTGGAAGCGCATAGACAATCAATGGCCGGAGTTTGCGAGGGAGACACGCAACTTACATATTGGGCTACCAAGGATGGCATGAATCCTTGCGGGTTACGCTTGACATTTTGGTCGACATGGTCGATAGTCTTGGTGAATTACAATATCCCACCATGGCTAACAATAAAGAAGGGACACATGCTTGCACTACTTGTGCCAGGGAATTACAAGGCTAAAAATATGGACATGTACATGGCACCTTTGATAGAGGAGTTATAGATCTTATGGAGAGGAGTGCGGGTCTTTGATATTTCTAGAGCTTCTAGAGCTACCAAGGATATTTTGGTCAGGGGTATCTTGATGTGGACCATGCATGACTACCCAAGATATGGAGAGTGTGCAAGTACGTGGTTGTGTCTTTACATGTATAATATAGGATTATGCTTTTATGACTCTCTTTCGCATGCACGTTTTATACTAATACATTCATGCACGCGTGCATGACTTGTTACAAGTGGGTACCATGCTTGTCCTATTTGTGGACTGGATTTGAAATCACTTGCACGATACTCCAAACATATGAGAAAAAATGTTTATGAAGGTCATGCTCGATACCTTCCACTGGACCATCTCGCGCGTGAAGGTCAACTTGATCCACCACCACCATATTTGAAGGCAAGTGACTGGATTCAAGCTTGGAGGGCGAATGGAGAGGAACCTCCTCATGGTATGAAGAGGCTATCGATCTTTCATGAGCTTCCTTATTGGGGTTAATTACAAATCAATCCTCTCTTGGATCCCATGCATATCTTCAAGAATGTGGGGGCTACTATTTGGGCACACTTGATTGGTTCCAAAGACTCGAGAGGAGTGGAAGAAGACTTGCATACTATGAATAGGATGTCTCGTTCGTGGCCCCAACTGCATGCTTTGGGAAAAGTTATCCTCCCGAAAGCAACATGGATCCTCTCCATAAGAGAGGAGGTAGCGGTCAAGGTGGACATTACCTCTTTTCAAACACCCATAGGGTACATGCATTGCTTGAACATAGCATTTTCAAAGGATAATAAGCTTAGTGGACTCAAGTCCCATGATTGGCATAAGGTCTTACAGGTATCCTAAGCTGTATGATTATGTTATATTATTGACATGACTTCTTTGTTGCTTTGATAGTTCATCCTCCCAATTACAATAAAAGGGTGCTTACAAGAAGATGTTAGAAATGCTATATTCAAGATCAGTGGTATTGTGAGGTATGCTTACTATCAAACCGCATTCATTGCATTTTCTTCAATTTAATCTAAATAATCTGTAGACTCATTATGAGTATATCTTACATGGGCATGTGAAATAGGTGGATATCTCAAAAAGAGATCTCCATATCGAGCATCGAGAAGGCTAGGGTGGAATCCATCAAAGCCGTATGCTTGCTTGAGAAGCACTTTCCCTTGAGCATTATGACAACTCAAGTGCACTTGCTTGTGCACATAGTTGATGAGGTGGCCATTGCAGGTATCGTTCATATTCAGTGGATGTTTTCTCTCGAGCGATTTATGAAAACTTTGAAGGGATTTGTAAGACAAAAAGCAAGACCAGAAGCAAGCATGGTAGAGGGATGGCTTGTGCAAGAGTCATTAGTATATATCACAAAGTTTCTTATATCCACGGATCCCGATATGCCGGAAGCTTGGGTGCATAACAAGGATGATGATCGCATTGTTGGCGAGGTTCCCCAAGGAAAAGGGATTGAAAGAAATATGAGCGAAAAGCAAATGGAGAAATTCAATAAGTTTTGTATCCTCAATAGCAAGGAGATACAGAAGTAAATTGAGAGATATGAAGCGGCCAAAGCGGAAAGAATAAATGCAAGAATGAGATTCAAAGTAATGTACAGGCGATCGCAACCATATCCATGGGATCTCGCCCATTTCTTTCCATGAAAACGATTGATGGTGCTCTTGAGGTAGCAAAATTATTTGTAAGAGAAATCTTTCGCTTGCACGGTATGCCTAAGAGTGTTGTTTCCGACAAGGATTCAAAGTTCACATCTAATTTTTGGCGGGCTACATTTAAAGCCATAAGAACTGAACTAAAAATGAGTGCAGCATTTCATCCGCAAACAAATGGGAAAACTGAAATAGTAAATCATTTTCTAGAAGACATTCTTAGAATGTATGTTAATGAGAAGCAAACTAATTGGATTGAATTATTATTTTTGGCTAAGTTTGCTTATAATGGTTCATGGCATAGCTCAATTCAAATGACTCGCTTTGAAGCTATATGGCCAAAATTGTCATTCACCAGTATGGTTAATTTCTCTGATTCTGAGAACAAAGTTGAGATTTCAAAACAAATGCTTGAGAGGATGGATGAGGAAGTCAAACACATCCGACATTGTATTAAAAGAGCACAAGACAGACAAAAACGTTATTATGACAAGAACCATAGTTTTCGAGAATTCAAGTTGGGTGACATGGTATTTTTGAAAATCATTTTTAAGAAAAATAATTTAATTCTTGGCAGAGATAGAAGGCTCTCACCTCGTTTCACAAGACCTTTCAAAATATTAAAGTGAGTGAGAACATTGGCTTACCAACTTGAATTGCCTCAGAATATCAAAGTACATCCTATTTTTCATGTGAGCTTACTGAAAAGTTATGTTGCTAATCCTTCTCATGTTCTGCAGGACACATCTAGAATTCAAGATGTATATCCTATAGAGGATGCTACTTGGGTAGATTTAGATTCACTTATTGCTGAGTTTCCTTCTTTAAACTCTCAGGACATAGGCTTTCAGAGAGGGGATAATTGTGATGCTCCATATTTTGTGTATAAATTTATTTTTAGTTTTTAGTTATTTGTGAAATTTATTTTCATGTCAATTTTGTGTTTTGAAAATACTAATAAGTGATTTGAGATTTAACAAATCCAAGAAAAAATATATATATGCATGGGAGTTGTATTCGAAGTTTGCAGGTTTAAAGGAAGGTCCAGCTTTGTGAATTCCAAAGGAGAACTTGGAAAGAAGTGATTGATTTAAAAAGAACTTTAGTTATTGCTAGAATGGTGGAGCAAATTGGTCATGAAGGGCAAGAAAAGCAAGATAAAGTGGAAAAGCCAACTAAAAGCAGGTCGCACCTTTCTTGGATAAAAACAACAGTCACTATTTCAACCATAACTTTTGATTCCAAAGTCGGATTGAGGAGCTCTTTTTTCTATTGGAAATATGGGAATGCGATCTACAAATTTCTAGAAGAGGTAGAGATCTAATTCCATGATCTAATAAGTCCAAAACTCAAAATATGTAGTAGTAGCAAGGCAGCATATTTCAGAAGCTCCGAGATTGAGAGTGAGAGTGCGAGTGAGAGTGAGATTCTTCTTTCATCTATGATTGTATCATCTTGAGTGAGAGTGAGATTCATTGAAACACCTTGGTGTGAGTGAGAGTGAGAAATCTGATGCAAGTGAGAGTGAGAGTGAGAGTAAGAATAGCTTGGGGGTGGTCGAGTGGTTTGAGCTCTGTACATGGAGTATTGTGACTCCAGGATTGATTGTAAACAATGTTGATTCAACATAAAGTCTCCTTCTATTGTATTTTAGTTTTCTCCTTCTCTCTATAGAATCAATCTTGATTTCAAGGTTTGGAGTGTCTCACACATCTATAGATTTTCGAGATGAAGATCACGTTGTATCACAAGCGAGGAATATCACAATAGTTATTCTGGCGGTTGCTCTTGCAATGGAGGTATATCAATTGGTGAGATTAGCTACATCTAAGTCCAGGCAAAGATTTCCTTGGTGTTAATCTTTATAATGATTGACAAGCATCACAGTGATTTCATATCGTTTTGGTTCAAGATTTTGGGGAGCCTCTTACATATTATGGACAAGAGAGAAAGCAGGAGGATGCATTGGGTGAACAAGCTTGGGCAGCATGCCATGGTGCTAAGATCCATTGAGATGAAGAAAATGGTCATAGGTAAAAGCTTCTTGTTTCTCTCTAAAGATAAATAGCTCATTATGAGATTAAATCATCATAAGTTGTCACGGAGTTCAAGATTTATGTGCTGCATAAAGTGTTGGCATCATGCACGCGACTTGGACAATCTCACGGCCAGTTGCTAGAATGCGAGTCTATCAATTCAAGCACCTGAGATACCCAAAAAGAGCTGCTATTTTAGATGCTTCAATTGGAATCGAGAAATGATTGGAGCATTCGATAGTGCATTGGCAATATGTTGCTATGTGCACTTGTGAGCTTCTTGTTCTTGCAGGTTTAGAGAACTCAACCACTTGGAGAGGTCACTGATTTTATCTTTTGTCGAGGTACATAACATACCTTCTAGTGCATAAGGCACAATTTTTGTCATGCCGTGCCAACATTGGGAGGAAGGTGGCTGTGGAGGCACAGAAAGGCCTTTAGAGTATACCATGGAAGCTTAGAGAACTTCTCTTATGCTCATGTTGGCAGCTTACCTTATCATTATCCAGTAACCTTAATGGTTGGGTGAATATTGTGGCATGTACATCTGCCTCTAAGATTTGCCAAGTTCCCAATGTGAAGTTGTGTCACAACCTTTATGAACATGCCACAACATGCACCAACTCATTAAGGCACCAACAATAGTCCACTGATCTACTCATGACCACATTTTGACAAACAAACTTCACGTGATTAGAACGACTTGTACAAAGTTCGTGTACTGGTCACAACATTCCCTCATTTATTCCAACAATTCTTAAACAAACAATAATTTATTCATATATTCACTTCACTAGGGAAGGTCCATTGCATGAAATTGACCTTGTTCTCTCCCACAAGGAAGTATATGAGTAAAGGATATGGGTCTCTATTTGAGGAGGCCTCTTTGATGAAGTCATATTCTCATGGTGATTTCTCTCTCCCAAGGATATCGGTCTGTCGGTGTCCCACTGAATATGTACAAGGTCCCTTACCACATGGAAATGGACGTAGATGCGTCCACCACGGTAACAAAAAATCAGGCCGGAGAACCAACGCTGTGAGCTATTGTAGTTGTTGCATTCTGCATCAAATATGTCACAAAATCTGATCCTCCTGTCCCTCGTTCTTCCCTCTCCTTGCTTGGTTTCTTTATGTAACCTTGAGCGTGACCTCTATGCAAAGAGCGGAACCTGAAAATCTCCACGATACATCGGTCGTATTCTCCTCCCAGTTCCTCAAGGTTTTGCTTCACGAAATCTCGAATTGATGGACCGGCATCGATGCGCTGCAAATACTGCCTGTGCGGACAAGGCATGTAGGAACGCATTTCCTGTTGCAAAATAAAGCTCCTTCGCTCAGAGAATAGTATAGCGAGAGATTATATAAAGAGCAACAAATGATCCGAAGATCGAATTAGAAACAGATTAGTGGCCACATCGTTATTGTTTGTGAGATTTGAGTGGGAGTACTGACTTGTATGTAGGAGCTGAGAAACCCATCTTGATGTTGGATACCCAAGGCAGCATCTACCGCAGGAAGGATAGTCGATTGCGCGCCCGAAGCTCCGTAAAATGATAAACTGTCCTCCCCGTACATGATGGATCCCTGTGGAAGCCGTGGATTGTTGCGCCACCCGGCCATATACTTCCTAATTCTGTGATAGAAGACGTCAGGATCACACTTCTCTT
Organism: Dipteris shenzhenensis; assembly: GCF_047967505.1. Lineage (NCBI taxonomy): Eukaryota > Viridiplantae > Streptophyta > Polypodiopsida > Gleicheniales > Dipteridaceae > Dipteris > Dipteris shenzhenensis. The sequence goes on along the minus strand of NC_141605.1, from coordinate 27,348,775 downwards.
GCATTCGCCGTAAACTCTTGCTCATCAATCTCAAAGTTCCAGCCAAGAGGGCAAGGTTATCCTTCACCTGTCAAGAAGTAACAATAATCGCATACTTAAAACCAAGCCAACTATTAGAAGCATGTAGTTACTGGGATTTGCAGTGGAATAATGTACAGACCTTGGCCACATTCCTGTCGTGAATGGCTTGTTGGGCCCTGATAATCGCACCCGGCGCTTCTGCTGCCTTGGCTTCGATGTCAGCATGAACGAGTAGAAACCATTCTTCATCTACAGTACCGGTGAAGTTATAACAGCAGGCCATGTTTCCAAGTTCTAGAGGGAGAGTGTCATCTATACGTCGCCAATTCGAAAGAACGAGACATGCATAAGAAATGATGGGAGGCACGTCTAGACGCCGTGCAATGGCAAGCCACGGTTCAGCTATGTTGTCCGGCAGGCGGCTTGCGGGAACCTCTCCGCACCAAACGTAAGCGTGGGCCAGGAAGGACAGGAGAAGCATGGCTTTCCAGAGATGGCCTCTTCGTCCACCCGGCTGGAGGAGTTGCTCGGAGTCGAAACGAGGGAGTGTCGCGATGATGCGCCGGACTTTGTTGGCATCGTACGTAGCCAAGAGGTGGTGGAAGTCGGTAGCGGTGCGATCCCAGAGTGCGAGTTGTGGGGAAGCTGCGGCGGTAAAATCGAAGGCGGCAGGGTCAGAGACGGGCAGAAAGCCGCGCTTGGAAGGAGCTACAAAGTAGTTGTCGTGTGTTAAAGGAACGAGCGTAGCTGGGGTGGCGAGCTGCAAACTGCGACAAGTGATGGAGCGCCGGGAGTATGCAGGTGGATGGTTGTGGCGAAGAAGATGAAATGGTGGAGGAGAAGGCAGAAATACGTTGAGGCGAGGAGTATTGTGAAGAGGGAGGTGGATGGAAGAGGCCTTCATTTTGACTGCAATTAAGAAGAAGATGAACGATAGCTTCAACTTACTTAGCATACACCATATTTATGCCAATTTTGGTCCAACGTGATTTCAAACCTCGTTGCCCCTTTGCACCCCCAATTTCTTTGGAAGACCCGCAAATTTTGACCGTCCCCCCTCTCACCGTCGTGTTGCTATTATAGCTAAACATCACTTTTAGAGTTACCCCCTAGCTCTTGCTTCTAGATGCAAACGAACCCAACCCCTTCATGTCACCCTCTCTCTTGCTTCTAAGTGCATCACCATTGTAATTTTAAGATTGTGATGGAAGGTTATAACTTATATCATTCTATAAGGTAAATAGGTGCCCACGTGGTCTATTGAGCCATAGAAATGTTAAACATATCTCTTCAAAGCTTAAGACCTACAAGGAAAATGCCTCAAGAAAATATCCCTTGTCTTTGTTTATAATTGATGGTGTTCCACGCTTGCACTTCACATGTGACATGCTTTTTGGAATTTGGCCCTCAGTTTTCAAAGTCACATTTGAAAATCAACATAAATTATTATCACATCATAAAATTTCTCCATATTTTCCTCATCTTGTCATTTCATCCTCCCATCTTCTCTTTTTCCTCTGTATTCAAACGATTCAAATCTTTTCACTTTTGATAGATCCAAAGAAACAACCACATCTTTCGATTCCTCCTTTTAATGATGTTAGTCTTTGAAGGATGATTTTCTTGAAGCCAATTCTCATCCTTTGTTAAATGTCATAGTCTATAAATCTACTTTCTCCTTTCATCTTGAAAAAACATGCAAAATATTGTTATTGACATTGCCAGTTATCCACATGTGAATTTTGGGAATTTTCTCTTTTTCTCCATTTACAATTCTCAAATTTTATATTTACTCAAACGTATGAGAAATCATATTCAAAAATTTTCCACGAAGATATATCAAAGACTTTTTGTTCATGTACGAAACAAGAGTTTACACATTTTATGTACATAGTCCATTTCTCTTTGTACAATACAAAACAACTTTCCACTACAAGACAGAGGCCTCTTTCTGATGTTGTCTTCCGATACTTTGCAAGCATGGGCATGAAGATCATCTATATGATTGGCGGGCGGGGAAGGTGTCAGTGTAGACGTTTTTACAAAACGTCATTTCCATACTGACGTTTTTACAAAACGTCATTTCCAAGGGTCCCAAAATAATTTTGGACCACAAGTTTGGTCATTTCAAAGATAAAAAATATAAGAGTATGTACATCAAAATTGAGATCAAAACACTCATATATTGATAGTGAACTTATACATATAAATTAATGTATAAAATGTCACTATAAATATGTGAGGGCCAAATTTTATATAAGAAGTCTCATCAATGTCAAAACTATGAATCTGTAGCATTTACATTGGCTGCTTCATATTGAGCCAAGTCTTGTGCACCAAATATGTCTATCTCAAGGTTTACATACAATTGATCACCTACATCATCATCCCCTATTGTATGTCTACCTAAGACTTGATCCTCTAGTACACCGGCCTCTAGTTCTCCCTTTTCTTCCCCAAAGTTGTGATCTCCACCTTCCTCCATTACAATGTCATTATTGTCACCTTCTTCGTGGCCCACATCGTCATCTTCATCCTCTTCCTTAGATCCATCGACATCATTATTTGGATCTTCTATTGGCATCTCCATATCCACATTCCTATCTTCAAAAATATGTCTGCTTCAAGGAGTAAATCGGACCACGTACCACCATCTCGGATCCAAACGATCCAGATGAAAGACCACCTACATTGAAGATACAAATTAGATGTCAACATTTGTTTGAAAAATTAAGTTATTAGCTTTTGATAAATTCATTAGTTTGTACTTGTTCACAATGCTTTGGAAGAACAACGGTATCCCTTTCATCAGCTAGTGGTGTCAATAGCAAAGAAACCATAGCTGTCTCCCCTAACTGTAGCATTGGGACCATTGTAGATAGTTCTAAACCATTTGACATCAAGAATGAAAATACTAAATCGTCTAAAATCAACTTCATAGATGTCACGTATGGTCCCACAATAATCTAATTGTGATGAGAGAAGATTGGTATCACAAGCACTTGCTTCGCTATCTTTTACAAACTTAGCCATGACTCCACAATCATATGTAACTCTCCTTGAATCAATGCTTTCCACATGAAAATTTCATCCATGTCACCACAAGGAACTATACTTTTTGTACTAAAAAAACATGATTAAAATAATGAGGATGCATTTTGTAGTGATTGTGATCATAAATACCCAATAGAAAGGTTAAAAACTTACATGTGGCATACATCCGATTGCAAGCTCCTCCTCTCGATCGGTTATGTCCTCTCCATTATGTTTGGCTTCATGAAGAGCTTCTTGTAGCCAATCACGGGACATGTGTCGAGGGAGAAGAGCATCCGGATGGATATGGCATCCCCCACCTATGCATGACTCTAAATCTCGACCTCTCATTTATTATTTTTTCTTTGGCCTCTTCATATCTCTCCACCCATCTTTGCATCTCAGAACTATTGAGGACACAAAACTTATTGAATTTCTTTCTGTTCTCTTCTCTCATCTTTCTTTCAATCCCTTTACCTTGGGAAAACTCTGCAATGACACAATCATCGTCTTTGATGTTCCGAGCATGTGGCATATTAGGATCCATGGATGCAAGAAACTCTGTGATGTATACTAATGACTCTTGCACAAGCCATCCCTCTGCCTTGATTGTTTTGGGTCTAGCTCTTTGCCTTACAAATACCTTAAAGGTTTTCATAAACCATTGAAGGAAAAACATGCAATGACTATGAACGGTTTCTACAATGGCAACCTCATCAAGTATGTGTACAAGCAAGTGCACTTGAGTCATCATAATGCTTGAGGGAAAGTGCTTCTCAAGCAAGCACACAACGTCAATGGAGTCCACCTTAGCCCTCTTGATGCTTGATACAGAGTTCTCTTTTTATGAGACCAACCTTTAAATTTCCACATGCATTTGTAAGATTCAATATTTTATACCCATCATTTAAAATTATATAAAATATAATGAAGGTGATATATCATATGATAGTAAGTATACTTGAAAATGTCACTGATCTTATAGATAGTGGTTCTAACATCTTTTGTTTAGCATCCTCTCACTGTAATTAGGAGGATAAATTACCCAAGCAACAAAGGAGTTATAACAATGTGTCACAATCAGGTAAGTTAATTACACGAAAGCATCAAAATCTTAGTTCTACTCTTCTTTCAAGCTAACAAGTAGAATACTTGTAAGACCTTGTGCCAATCATGAGACTTGAGTCCACTAAGCATATTGTCCCTTGTAAACACTCCCCTCAGGCAACCCATGTGTCTCGTAGGTTTTCAAAAAGATGTAATATTTGTCTTGATGCTTGACTCCTCTACCTTGAAAAGGATCCATGGTGCCTTTGGGAGAACAATTCGTGGAGGATGCTCTTGGGTTCCTAAAGCACCCTCCTAAGTTGTAGAATCATGCTCTTGAGTTCTACACACATGCTCTTGGGGCCACAAGTGAGGCATCCTACCCATCTCATGCAAGTCTTCTCGCACTCCCCTTGTGTCTTTGTCACCAACCAAGTGTGCCCAAATAGAATCCCCCACATTCTTGAATATATGCATGGGATTCAAGAGGTGATTGATTCATAACTCACCCCAAATGGAAGCTCATGAAAGATAGATAGCCGGTCCATTCCAAGAGTACGCTCCTCACTATTAGCTCTCATCACACAAGGAAAATTGTACAGATCTCATCCCAAAAGATGCAAGCTCCTGGAACTAGAGAGCCTTTATTTTTCTATGTTCCTAAATCTTACTTATGGAGCTCAAGAAGAAATGCTAGAAGAAGCTCAAGAAGATCCCCAGGAAGAAACCAATTTTAAAGAAAAAAAAAATATTAAAGAGACATAGGAATTAGAAGAGCAAGATATTAATCTTGAGGAATAAATTAAAGAGGCTGTACACTTTGATCTTGTTGCACTAAAGTTAGAAACATTTAAAGAAGTAGTATCTATTGAAGGACTTGATTTTGAGACTCGTACTCCTGCTATCCCTATACTTCCTGCATCCTTCACTATTCAAAAGCTAAGAGTATTATCTACTATTAGACATACTCATCCTCTTTGACCTAAGGGAAGATTATGCCACCACATTAATTGCTCAAGCTTGTAGTCTAGGCCATGATGTTGGTATTGAAGATGATGATTTGATAGTTCTAGAATATAAGTTTGACCCCAAGGAAGCACTATCTATGTTCTCTCAAGAAGCCACAAATTTTGAGGATATGGATGATCAGAACTTTAACCAGGTCAAAACACAGATGCATCTACAGCCAAATGTACATGAGAACAACAAAGTAAAGAGTAGAATAGAAAGAAGTTCTATCCTTTAGACATATAAAATTATGGACATTGATGAGAACATGAAGGTAAGCTATCACTCTTTCCTTTGCTCAATCATTTTTATTATGACTTGTGTACAACTTTCTCATTACTTTCTGTTTGATATTGCAGCTATATATTGAAGATGACAAATTTCTTTAAGGATGCATTGGGAGCAAAGAAAGGGGACTTGGACAATTGTCTATCCTTTTATACTATATGAAGAAGATGTCTTCTACTAAGATCCTTATTTATCATAGACAATTGAGCAATGACGGAGAAGATTTGGTCTATTTCTTCAAAATTTTGTCAGAGTTTCTTGGTGATTACTAGGTAAATTGGTAGAAAGACAAAGTGATATAATATATGAATTGAAAAATTATTTGCAATATTGCAAAGTTTTGAGTGTTTCCCAGGCCAACAATGCTCAAGGGAAAGGTACTTTCTCACCTTCATTGCATATGTGCTAGCACATGGTATTCAAAATCCTCTACACCGGGATGGTCATGCGGAGTACCATCTTATAAGATTTAGAGAGCCAATTTCTACTGAGAGAGAAGAAGAAGAGATGATAGATGCACCAAATAGACTCCCAAAGACTGATTCATATTGATCACTAGTTACACATATATAGGTGAGACCTAGTTCAAGTTAGGGAAGGCTATATATATAGCTCTAACACCCCCACTCAAACAAAGGTCTCTAGCTACGGATGAAAAAACCCTTGGGGAGCACAAGGGAAAAACCCGAGCTCCTATATACAAGTATACAAGTTGATCATTTGTACAATTATTTACAAGTATGTAATGCACATGTGCATTTAACACAAAAGGTCACCCATAGGTGTGTTAAAATTGGAAGAGAGAAGCTACAAGAACTCCAAGTTCTGATCATAGCACTGTGAAGCGTGCCTCACTAAGTCCTTTAGTGAGAATATCTGCAATCATTTGAGAAGTGGGACAATGTTCAATCATTGTCATCCCTTTCTTCACTTCATGTTTGACATAATGGTAACCAATAGCAATATGGTTGGATTTGTTATGCTGAACATAGTCTTTAGCCAGACTTATGGCACTTTGATTATCACATTTGAGAGGAGTACTGGATGATGGAGGATGACCAATATCTGCAAGAAATTGTCACATCCAAACCAATTCTCGAGCTGCTAGAGAAGCCGCTACATACTCAAATTCTGTGGTAGAAACAACAACACAACGTTGCTTCTTACTTGCCCAAGAGACCAAGCACTACAAGGTATAGATCCTTTCCAACAAAAAAACCGACCTTTTTTACACTAAAAAGTTTTTTTTTGACAGGCGCAAAGGTCGTTATTTACGTCGCAATAAGCATAAAAAAAGAACGGTTGCTATATAAGCGTCGCTATATAGCGACACCAATAAACGTCGCTATATAGTGACACTAATAAACATCGCTATATAGTGACACTGGTAAACATCACTATATAGCGACAATTAACAAAAACTTTAAAAAAACATTAGTGGGGCTAAACAGGGCCATAGCAAGCCTTGTTTTGCCCCACTAATGTTTTTTATTTAGTAATTACAAAAGAATGTTTTCGATTACAAAATTTTCCTTGTAAAAAGGGTGATACGAAATTTCTCAAATGAACCGAGCGACAAAAGCATATACATGTCGAAGAAATACAACCTTGTTTGTTACAAAATTACCCTTTCAAAAAGGGTGATACAAAATCACTCAAACGAGCCGATATACTTCAAAAGCATATATATGGCAAAATATATGCAAACTACTACTAATACTACTACTACTGCTCATCCGAATCATCGTCGTCATCCTCATCCTCATCTTGTTGGCCTGATCCTTGGCCCTCATGAGCTGCGCCTGATCCACAACAAGACAAAGCACCAATAGACACGCGCACAGACGCATTTCATGAACTAAATCAAAAAACTTATGGGCGCGTCTATTTCCGCATCTGGAGACCCGCATCTAATTGCGCGTCTATATATCCGACTTACGCGCGTATCGACGCGCACAAAGACGCATAAATAAACGCGCTTATAAACGCTTTTATAGACGCAAGTCGAACAGACAGACGCGGATATAAATGCGTTTTTAAACGCACTGATAGACGCGTCTTTTTTTTTAAAAAAAAATTTTACAGAATAGTACTGTGTATGTTGTGTATGCTATATAGTTACAAGAATCCCATATCCACATTCTGTAATTCAATTCTTACAGCCAACCGCATTTTAATTACAATTCCAAATAAAATATTACAACTCCAAAACGCAATAAAATTGAAAGCTCAAAAAGTGCTTGTATATACATATAGCATGAAGCTAAGCTACGTCATGTGGCTTCAAGTACAAAAAATAAGAAAGCTAAGCCATGTCATGTGGCTTCAAGTACAAAAAATAAGAGGAGTCTATATACAAGAGGCACGAAGCCAAGCCAGTGGCTTTAAGTACAAAAAAGAATAGTAGCACTACTTCTACGACTAATCCTCGTTGTCTTCCACGCTCCCTTCTGCGCTCCCTTCTGCGCTCCCTTCTGCACCTCCTTCCTCGTCTTTTTCGTCGTCTTGTGCATGGGCCTGTAAACAAGGGACAACATATATCAATGTATGAAAAATCAAATCTTTACTTATAATTTTGGCATTATTTAATTACTTTCAAATACCTGGGGGGCCTGTCCAGTAGCTCGGGTATACTGCTCCTCAGTAATCAACCCATCATCATAGAAGTGCCTCCATGTATCTCCTCTGCGATGGTGGCGGTGGTAGGCTGTCTCCACTGGAGTAGGGTATCTGCCCACGATCTCAAGCTGCATGACCGCGATACACTTTGTGGAGGGATTAGTACAAAGAAACAACCAACCTCCTAATAAACTACATAAGCAATATAATTTGAGATCGATACTTACAAATTCGGCCTCCCATGATTCAACACCCCCTGCTCCAAAATGCACGCTTCCATATTCCTCCATCTGGATCCTACGTGCCTCCACGTGCTGCAGACTGGGCTCCTCCCTCGCTGACTTCATTGCCTTCTTCCACTCACGCTTGTGAGCGGTGTGGGGCGGGCCCCTTGGAGGTTGACCTGCCTCAAGCCTGGCAAGCTCCGCTAGTGCCTGCCTCTTAAGGGAAGATCTTTTATTGCTAAGTATTGTAACAATCTTTGACTTCCCCCATTTATCTGTGAACTGGCGATTGGGGGGGTTAGGATACCTAGAGCGAACAATAGCGAGGGTCTCCTCAGCCAACCTCTTTGGGTGGTCTTTATAGTGGATAAAGCAATCTCTGTAATTGTTAGCAATTACAGAGCGCATGAAGGCCATGATGTCCTTCCCCCGCGCATCCATCAAGATGCCTCCTGTCTGAGTGATGTCATAATAAATCGTACCATCACCCAGAGGCACATCTAAATCATCTGAATCATCCTCCTCCTCACCACCACATGGCCCAAAGCAGCATCCACCACCGCTCTCCCTGCTACTACGCCTGCTACCCTGTCGTGTCGAGCTCGTACGCTGGCCACTCGTAGTTGGGGACTGCACGGGACTACGCTGACCACTCGTAGCTAGAGAACCGAGTCTCGACGGCTGGGGAGTATGTCGACGGCTCGCCGAGACAGAAGGACCTCCTGACGGCATGGGGGAAGGGGCATAAGACGGGATGGTAGAAGGGACATAAGATGGCATGGGGGAAGGGGCATAAGACGGTACAGGGGAAGGGGCATAAGACGGCTGTGCGGACTCCGCTGGGGTGATCTCAGGCAGTGTGGGGTGGCTCGGAGTCTGTAGTGCCGACTCCTGGGGAGTGTTAAGGGTACCCGTCATATACCCGTATAACTCCGTAGGACTAGGAGGGTGCCCTAAAAGATTATATAAATCCTTCCAAATCGATTCCCGCGGATCAGGTGAGCTAGAAGCACTTCCTGGCCACATGTTGAACTAGAAAATAGGAAACAAATCTATTACTTTGGGAGCTGAGAAGAAAGGGGAAAAAAAAACAGGCTCTGTCAGAGCGCGTCTATAAACCCGTCTGATCTGCGCGTCTATAGACGCGTCTAATAGAGCGTTTAACAATTCAAGTAAAAGCGCGTCTAACAGTCCGTCTAATAGTGCATTTAAAAGCGCGTCTACCAGTCCGTCTAACAGTCCATCTAACAATCCGTCTAACAATGCATTTAAAAGCGCGTCTAACAGTGCGTTTAAAAGTCCGTTTAATAGAGCGTTTGTCTGAGCGTCTACAGACGCGTCTGTGTGTGTCTGCAACAAGCCAAACGTGCAGATAGACGTGCTTATAGATGCGCATTTAGACGCGCCCTTAGACGCGCCTATAGACGCGCTCCGACAGGCGAGAATACTAAAAAGTCAAAAAGGACGTTGCGCCCGACAAAAGAACGTGTCGCTCATACCTAGACCCTGCGTTTCGTAGATGCGAGAAAGTACAAAACTGGAAAGAGCAAGCAAGAACAACTTCAAAAGGACTTACTTGGAAAAAGGTATGGAAGGATCTTTCTTTTCCAAACTTGTTTCTTCTCCTTGTTCGTACTCCTCCTCTTCTTTAGGCTTGGAAGCAAGTGTAGGTACGGTCCCTTTCTATTGAGTGAAAGCTTGGAACTGTGTATGAGAGGCTCTCTCTTAAGCTTCGAATCTATGGAACTGCTAATAAAGAAGGAAGGAAGCCGCTCGCGAAGTTTAAGTAATGAAAAGAAAAGCAAAGCGAGCGGCGCGCCGAAAAGCAAGTTTAAAAGCCGCGTCTATTAGCGCGTCTATAGTCGCGTCTATTAGTGCATCTATAGTCGCGTCTGAATACACAGAGGAGACGCGTGGTTAGATGCGCCGTTAGAAGCGATGTTAGATGAGACTATAGACGCGGCGATAGACGCAACACAGAGTTTAAATTAAGCATTTGAAGAAGAGCAAATTTGGTGGGTTGTTTGTTTGTAGGATGTCTCCATCTTCAACAAGTAGCTCTAGTGAGGATGAATCCCTCCGTATCCACCATCGCGAAATGTGGTTGGAGCAAAAAATCAAATGTCTGTGTGATCGATGTCGAGGAAACATGTATCGTGCACGCAGGATTACGCTCAATCATATCTCAAAGTATGGAGAATGGGATGTGACCGTAAACAGGGTAAGGGTTTGTAAGTTAAGGTTGATTGAGATACCTATGGGTGTTCATATGTTTGAGTTATGATCCTGTTTTAATTTGATACACGATGCAGTGCCACACCCGCACATGTTACCCTATGCCCGTCGTGAGGAGGCGAAGCATCGGTGATATGAGGTGGGATCTTCAGGAGGGACCGTTACGGATGCATGGAGTGATGGTGATAGTAGCCCTCCGCCATTACCTCATGAAGCTGTGGAGGAGGAGGTGGTTGATGATATGGTGCAGGATTTATATGTCCATCAAGGGAGGGATAATAGCATGGAGCAGGATTATCTTTTTACTGCAGCATCAACTCCACTGTTTGAGGGGTGCACATTCTCTGTTCTACGTGCCTCCCTTGAGTTACTAAACTTGCAAACCATCTATCGATGGAGCAATGCAAGTTTGAATGCATTACTCAAGTAAGCTTTAAAGTCGATTTTGCAAACATGGTGAATTATGCGCGGGGGTCTATTACTCGAATGCTTTTTCTCATTTATGGTCTTCACGTGCAGGCTATTGTGTAAAATGCTTCCAAGGGAGAATAAATTACCGACCTCAAGAGATATGGCAAGGCAACATGTGACCTCTCTTGGAGGATTAGATTACAAGCGCATCCATGCATGTGTCAACGATTGCGTTTGTTTCGTGGACTATATAAGGATGCAAGAGAGTGTCCTACTTGTGGAGAGGCAAGATATAGAGCAGATGTCAAAACCTTGGACGTGCCTCGTAAGGTATTGCGACATTTTCCCATAATCCCTCGCATCCAACATATGTTCAAGTGCAAATCTATTGCAGAGCTCATGTCATGGCATTCCTCCCATCGATCAACCGATGGCAAGTGGAGAACTCCCGCGGACTCTCCTGCGTGGAAGCATATTGAAGACACATGGCCAAGCTTCAAGGAAGAACCTAGGAGCTTGAGACTTGGATTGGGTATGGACGGTGTGAACCCATTTGGTCTCAAAAGCACGTCTTACAGTGTATGGCCAGTGGTATTGGTGAATTACAATCTTCCACCCTCTATGGCTATTAAGAAAGGACATGTCATGCTGTCCCTTCTAATTCCAGGGAAACATAAAGTCAAAAACCCTAATGTTTATTTGGAGCCTTTGATTGATGAGCTAGAGATACTTTGGAGAGGTATCGAGGTGCATGATGTGAGCAGGCCTCCCTCGTCACGAGACTTCAACTGCAAAAAGCAGTCTTGATGTGGACGATGCATGACTTCCCAGGCTATGGCGAGTGTTCAGGTAAGCATTGCATTTTTTAATTATGAATAGGCAAAGGATGTGGCACCCTAAACCCACCTTCCACTCTTAATTGCATCTATTGTTTCAGGTCTCACTACATCGGGTTACCATGCATGTCCTGTTTATGGTCCTTCGCTAGTTGCCTCACAGGCAGACGCATTGAATAAGATCATCTATGAGAATCACCATCGATTTCTCCCACCTGATCATCCTAGATATCATTGCCCCTTGGAATGAAGTCCTCCCACAATCACTCACCGCGGGAGATTGGATGAGAATTTGGGACGGTTCCACGACTCCTCCACCACTTGGCATGAGCCGGTAAGGATTTGTAACTATTGGCTGGAAGTAAAGATTGGCTATATTGGTTGGAAGTAAAGATTGCACGCTAACACTTTATTTTGTTTAGATACTCCATCTTTTATCGTTTACCATATTGGTCCCACCTCAAGATCAATCACCTGCTCGATCCCATGCATATCTTCAAGAATGTGGCATCTACCATTTGGGAGCATTTGAATGGGACACGAGATTCGGCAGGCATAAGGGAGGATCTATGTACCACAGGGAGGATGCGTGAAGCTTGGCCTCAAGAGAGACCAAATGGGCATGTTTTTTTACCTCGTGCACCGTGGATGTTATCAAAGCTAGAGATGGCGACGGTGAAGCGCGCTATTACTACAATTCGTACTCCCACTGGATGCATGAGGTGTTTGAAGGGAGCCTTTACAAAGAGCAAGAAAAGAGGTATAGAGCAATTATATGGCTTGAAATCTCATGATTGGCACAAGATGCTCCAAGTAAGTATTTTATATGCATAATATCTTTTTCCTTTCAAATTTGTGAGTGAATAGCTATAAGCAACTAATCAACCACCTCCTCGCGGGTTCAGTTCATACTACCTACTAGCATTTCACGTAGTGCATCAAAGGACGTGAAAGATTGTATTTACAAGATGGGCGAGCTTGTGAGGTATGTGAGCTCAAAGGAAATAGATCCCACCATGCTTGAGAATGCTTGAGTTATGTCAATGGAGGCAGTTTGTTTAGTGGAGGAGACATTTCCACGTTCTATTCTCACAAGCCAACTACATCTCATAGTACATTTGGTGGATGAGATTGCTATATGCGGTACTATACATGCACGATGGTTGTTCTTCCTCGAGCGCTTCATGAAGACGTTGAAGGGCTTCGTGAGACAAAATGCAAGACCCGAAGGTAGCATGGCGAGGGTTGGTTGGTACAAGAGTCACTTGTATATATTTCTGAGTTTCTTGTTGATGTGGATAGCTCTCTCCCATGACTATGGAGAGATGATGAAGACCTAAGGATGACCTCTATTGTGCCTCAAGGAAAAGGACGCAACAAAGTAATAGACACGGAGTTGCGTAATAGTATCGACCTCTTTTGCGTGCTTAATAGTGATGTGATGAAAAGATGGGTGACAAGATACGAGGATGCAAAGGCAAGAAGACAAGAAGAAAGGGCCCTCTTTCATACACACCACGGATCTCGTGTGCCATACCCTCAGCATCTAAGAGCACTTCCAAAGGATATTCATGTGGATTGGCTACTTGATGAAATGGAGAAAGCAGAGAAAGACGAGGGGATGCATATCACAATGGAAGAATGGGAGTATGCTAGGGGATGCATGAGCAAGGTCGGTATATAGAATGTTATGCATAAGTTAGGAGCTTTTTATAATTTAGATTGCTTATTTAATTGATTTTTTCTTGGTGTAGTGCACTATGTTCAATGCTATATGGTGTGAGGGCAAGCATTTTCGAACACAATGGATTGACGATAAGAGAAACACACAAGATTGCGGCGTCATTGCTAGCTTTGAGGGAGCCATGGATGATTATTGTGGCATAATCCAAGATATCATTATGTTTGACTTTTGACGCTTCTTTGTGTATGTTTTGGATGTAAAGTGGTTTAAGGACGTGGTGGAAAGAGGCCCTAATGCAACAATCAAACGTCATGCAAGTGGCTTTGTAACTATTGACTCCACAAAGTTTTGGCAAAGTAGAAAGGACACACTAGTACTACCGCAACAATGTGAACAGGTACTGTGCACACACATAAAAATACTCGCTTTTAAATATTTGATGCAAGAAAAGTAACATGATTGTATTTGTGTTTGAATTAGGTTGTCTATCAACCAATGGTGGATAATAATAGATGGTGGCATGTCATACCTATTATGCCACGTTCCAAAGTGATGTATAGTACATTTACTAATATGGAGCGTATGGAGGATGATCATGGTCATGGACGTGATGATGACCGTGATACAAGAGAGGAGGATGATCATGAGATAGGAGATATAGATATTGAGGCCGACATTACCCGTGAGGACGAGCCTACCATTGGAGATGTTGATTTTGATGAGCACATGAGTGGCACAAGTAGTAGTGGGTTGAATGTATTTGTAGATCTAAACACTTGTTTGGATTTTGAAGTAGATAGTTTGGCAAGGGTTGATCTCATTGAGGATGAGATTGAACCGTAGCCCCACAATTGATATTGGCAAGACTATTTTACATATTGTCTCATTCTCCTCATTTCACTTAATTCTCTCTTAATTCTTGTATATGTGGGCTTGCAAAAAATTATGTGCTTTGGTAATCATGGGCAATGTTTGGAAAGCAATGATGTACACCAATCTCACTTTCTGTATTCTCTGGAGCGTGTCTATTTACGCGTCTAAATGCGCGTCTGATTCTCAGTGTAAACGCGTAAATAAACGCGCAAATACACGCGCAAATAGATGCGCTAATAAACGGGATGTTAGACAGGCCCGTATTTTCTCAGGTCAAACGTGCAAATAGACGCGGTGATTTACGCGCAAATAAACAAGCATTTAGCCGCGCCTATAGACGCGCCCGTAATTTCTCTACTAAAGCAACGCGTATAGACGTGCCCGCTATTTTGTGCGTCTACCAAGCGCGTCTATAGTTGCTTTGTGTTGTTGTGATCCGTGGCCCTCCTAAGCTGTGCCTAATCCCTGGCCCTTGTCAAAGCTGTGCAAGCCTAATCCATGATCATCACCGCTCACCTCCATTGATGGGACGTTCAAGCTTTGATTCTAAGAGTGAAACCATATGAATTGGAAATTACATTGGAACTTAAAGAATAAAACAATTTAAAAAGTGAGATTACAAGTAGGAGTAGACTTATACCATGCGAGCAGCCACCTCAGCCCAATCAATCATCTCTCCCAGTGCCTCTTACTCAATAAACCACGGCTTTGTTCCTACGTGAAATGCATGTCTCGTCTCTACGTCTGTAGGAAGGCAACCCATCGCAACTTACTGTGGGCCCAATTTACGAGAGTTAGATAAAGTGCATGCAATATGTAGTAAAACAAATAGAATAATACATTAAATGAGAAGACGTAAACTTACCACGGTTGCCTCGAACACCAACCATCTGCTTGCACCAAAGTGCAAAGTACCTATGGATTCCAGCCGTCTTCTCATAGCCCTCCTCTGACCTCGAATATTTTGGGATGGTCCTTGTTTCTGCTTCTTGAAAAACTTCCAATCAGCTTTATCTGCCCAGCTGGGTTTAGCCTTCCCCTTTGCGATGGAAGTACGCAATGTTGACCTACGATGCTTCAAGACCAAACCCATGAGCTCTGCATGTAATTCTCATTAAACTCCCTATTTGGAGGGTTAGGGTATTTTCTTTTCAATTCATTGATGACTACCTACTTCTTTTGGTCATCTTGGTACCGCCAGTCAGTAGCTATGCTACTCTTGAAGTGGTGGCTCGTCAACTGCCTCATGGTGGCCATCACTGCTGCGCCTTTTTTATCTTCTATTATCTCTCCAGTAGCCGTGATTTGATAGGACAGGTCCTCGATCGGATAAGGAGGACTCATGGTAGTGGTAGAGTAGAGTGAGTGGTGTTTGTGCGAGCACTTCCAGAGCAAGGAGTAGTAGTGGGAGTAGGAGAGGGTAAGGGACCTGGGTCTCGGGACCAAGTGGAGACCTTTAGGCATATGAGTGTGCTGACTCATCTACATCTCCTGAGTCAGCACAACATAAGCGACCCCTCCTACTCTTCCTTTCCTTATGATGGGCATGCCCAGGTGATGACCCCTCAATCGAAGGGGCTAGAGGGGATGGCTGGAAAGTAGATTCAGCCGTCGGTGTAGGAGAGAGATTTGCTGAGGTCCTCTGGGATAGCAGAGAGAAGAATCTCACTTCCTCCTCATCGGTAATCTGTGCGATAAACTCATCGGGACTCCCGACAAAGCCATGGGCTGTTAGTAAAGGAAGTTCACGAGGGGTAGTCATAGTCATATGTTCGAGAGGAGTCAGCCAGGGATAGTCACAGGGGTAGGCCACTAAGGTGTTGCATGAGCGGAATCAAAGTCCTCTAGAGAATCGAGGTCATGATGTCTCCTCCTACAAGGGTTTCCATACTCATCAGACGTGCGACGTGATCCCATGTCTAATTTAGGGAGATTGGACAAAGGTAGACACAAACACAAAAACAAAAAACAAAAAACAAAGAAGCAGAAAGAGAATTAATTACTTGTGATAATTATGAAATTCAAACTCAAGAAATTACGAGCAGGCAATTAATCACTTGTGGAAATTATGAAATGACATCAATGCATAAATGATAAATATGAAAGGATAATTATTTATCAATTTCTAACATCTCAAGGTTTCAACTCTTGTTTCTCTGACTCCAACTCATATGCTAAACGTGATGGTGCTCTTTTTCTCATTCTTGCTCTTTATGTGGATGAGACCAAACTTGTTTCCAGCAATCTTGATTTCTTGCAACATGTCAAGAAAATCTTATCCTCGGCATTTGATATGGTTGATCTTGGTGACATTCATTCATGTCTTGGTATTCAAGTTCAGCGATTTCATCACAAGGAAATTCTGCTACTTCGACAAACAAAATTCATTCAAGATGCAGTTCAAAAGTTTGGCTTGACGAATGCTCACTCTACGACCACTCCGTGTCTTGTCAACTCTGTCAAAAATACTCAATTGACTCATGATGTTGAGGTTTCACATCAACCCTATGCCAATCTTGTTGGTTGCCTACAGCTTGTCGGTTTGAACACTCGACCAAATATTCTTTTTACTGCCAATTTTCTAGGTCAATATATGGCTACTCCCTCAATGCAACATTGGTCTGCAGCAAAACGTGTTCTAAAGTATTTGAAAGGCACTTTTGATTTGGGATTAGTTTATCGACATCATACAGAATCATCTTCTGTGATGTCTCTTGATCTTTTGGGATATACAGATGCAGATTGGGCAAGCTCTTACTTCTCTATGCGGTCTACAAGCGGTAATTGCTTCTTTATCAATGGTTGCTTCACTACTACACACGGGTCCTATTCCGATACTTAAGAACCGACAATTAGCATGTGTGGGGTACTAATCGTCGATAATCAAAGCGGGACTCGTTAAGTGTCACTATATAGTGACTTTAGGCAAATGTCGCTATATAGCAACATTTAAAGAGCATCACTATATAGCGACACTTATTAGACTTGTAAATGGTCGCTATATAGTAACACTTATTAGACTTGTGAATGGTTGCTATATAGAGACACTGAGACAGTTTCCTATAGCGACGTTTTATAGAGAGTGTTTTTTCTCATACTGACCTTAAAAGATAGTTTTTCCCAATGACAAATTTTTTTTTCCTTTTCATACATGTTTGATCCTTTGAGAGAATAAAAGTACAAGAGCATGTACATCAAGCCTTTGAAGCTTATATATTCATGTCCAAGTTAGAGATGAAAAAAATCAATGAAGAGCATTTAGATCAATGGCTTCATCCTAAGCCAAGTCTAACATGCCAAACAAGCACTCTATCTCTAACTCTATACCGAGTTGATCTCCTATATCATCATCATACTCTAGCATCATACATTCACCTAAGAGTACTTGATCATCTTCTTTTCAATAAAGTGTGCTAATTCTTGATGATCGTCATCTTCTTCCTCAATATTGTGATCTACATCTTCCTCCCATATGATGTCATATGCGCATCTTCGTCTTGGCTCATATTGTGATCTTCATCTTCTTCACTAGATCCATTTGAATCAATTGGATCTGACATTGGTAGTGGCATCTCCATATCCACATCTCTATCTTTAATTACTTCGTGGTGCAACTTGGATCATGTACCACCATCTTGGATCAAAACGATTCGGATGAAAAACCACCTATATTGAAGATGGGTGCCAAATGCCATCAATTACATATATGAAATTATGCTCAAGTACATGTATCAATGGATCTTTAAAACTGAAATCTTTGATTAATTAAATCATCAGTATGCACTTGCTCACAATGCTCGGGAAGAACAAAAGTATCACTTTCATTGGTCCAAAGTTTGGTGGAGTCTATTGCAAAGAAACTGCTACTGTCTTTTCTCACTGTCGCATGGGGACCGTTGTAAATAGTTCTAAACCATTTTACATCAAAAAAGAAAATACTAAATTGTTTGAAATCAATTTCATAGATTTCGTGTATGGTTCCACAATAATCCAATTGTGAGGAGAGAAGATTGGTATCCGAGGCAATTACTGGGCTATCTTGTGTGAAGTTAGCCATGACTCCACAATCATATGTGACTCTCTTTGAATCGATGCGTTCCATGTGAAAATGCCGTCCATATGACCATAATGCACTGTTATTTTTGTACTGCAAAAGAGCATCATTAAAATAATGAATATGCATCTATTTTATAGCGTATATTGCCACAAATAATTACTTAATTATGTCAAGAGGTAAGAAACCTACATGCATCATACATCCAGATGATAACTCTCACTCGCGCTCGTTTATTGTCTCTCCATCATGTTCGGCTTTACATAGAGCCAGTTGTAGCCAATCAAGTGACATGTGAGTGGGGAGGGAGAAGGGCGAGATCCTGTGGATATGGTTGTGATTGCCTATACATTACTCTGAATCTCCTCCTTGCATTTATTCTTTCTGCTTTGGCTGCTCAATCCACTTCTACATCTCCTTGCTATTGAGGATACAAAACTTATTGAATTTCTCCAGTTGCTCTTCGCTCATCTTTCTTTCAATCCCTTTTCCTTGGGGAACCTCGCCAACGATGCGATCATCATCCTTGTTATGCCAAGCTTCCGGCATATCGAGATCCGTGGATACAAGAAACTCCGTGATATATACTAATGACTCTTGCATAAGTCATCCCTCTATCATGCTTGCTTCTGGTCTTCCTCTTTGTCTTACAAATCCTTCAAGTTTTCATAAACCGCTCAAGAAAAAACATCCACCAACTATGAACGGTACCTGCAATGGCCACCTCATCAACTATGTGCACAAGCAAGTGCACTTGAGTTGTCATAATGCTTGAGGGAAAGTGCTTCTCAAGCAAGCATATGCCTTTGATGGATTCCACCCTAGCCTTCTCGATGCTCGATATGGAGATCTCTTTTTGAGATATCCACCTGTTTCACATGCCCATGTAAGATATATTCATAATCAGTCTACAGATTATTCAGATTAAATTGAAGAAAATGCAATCAATGCGATTTGATAGTAAGCATGCCTCACAATACCCCTAATCTTGAATATAGCATTTCTAACATCTTCTTGTAAGCACCCTTTTATTGTATTTGGGAGGATGAACTATCAAAGCAACAAAGAAGTCATGTCAATAATATAACATAATCATAATTACATTAATACATCACGATTATCCATACACTAATCCTATAGTTTAGAATACATGTAAGACCTTGTGCCAATCATGGGACTTGAGCCCACTAAGCTTATTTTCCTTTCAAAATTCTCCTTTTAAGCAACGCATGTACCCTATGGGTGTTTGAAAAGAGGCAATGTCCACCTTGATCGCTGCCTCCTCTCTCATGGAGAGGATCCATGTTGCTTTCGAGAGGATAACTTTTCCCAAAGCACGCACTTGGGGCCACAAACGAGACATCCTATTCATAGCATGCAAGTCATCTTGCACTCCTCTTGAGTCTTTGGAACCAACCAAGTGTGCCCAAATAGTAGCCCTCACATTCTTGAAGATATGCATGGGATCTAAGAGATGATTGATTTGTAACTGACCCCAATGAGGAAGCTCGTGAGAGATCGATAGCCTCTCCATACAACGATGAGGTTCCTCTCCATTCACCCTCCCAGCCTGAATCCAGTCACTTGCCTTCAAATATGGTGGTGGTGGATCAAGCTAACCTCCACACGCAAGATGGTCTAGCAGAAGGTATTGAGCATGACCTTCATAAACATTTTTGCTCATATGTTTGGAGTATCATGCAAGTGATTTCAAACCCGATCCACAAATAGGACAAGCATGGTACCCACTTGTAACAAGTCCTACACGCATGCATGAATGTGTTAGTATAAGACATGCATGCAAAAGACAGTCATAAAAGCATAATCCTATATTATACATGTAAAGACACAACCATGCACCTGTGCACTCTCCATATCTTGGGTAGTCATGCATGGTCCACATAAAGATACCCCTGACCAAATATCATTGGTATGTCTAGGAGCTCTTAAAATATCAAAGACCCGCACTCCTCTCCATAAGATCTATAACTCCTCTATCAAAGGTGCCATGTACATGTCCATATTTTTGGCCTTGTACTTTTGTTGTGTGTTTCTTTGACTTCGCAAACATTAGAGTGATGATTTCACATGGCAACCAAAAACTTTGGTCGTGCCACCAGGAAACGGTCTGTCGCTCTACTTGGCGAAGATGTGGATGTACAAAGTATCTCTTTTCCATGAAGACGTGCCTCACTAATCTCATGTGTAGAAGTTTCCAATACTGTGACCGTGGATGGGTAATTGGAAAAGGATAGCAGTGGCGAAAGGAGACTGGGTGCTAATGCAACCCAACAAGCAAAGAAACCAACAATCAACTAACACTTTTTTGGCTTCTGAGAAGGGCAGAGTGAAAGATTTTAGAGTAAGAAAGGAAGGCACAAGATGCATTAGAGAGGTTTGGGTACAACATACCTACATGCATCAAGAACTTGTATAACGAGATTATCCTGCTTATCTTCCACACCATAGACCCAATTGTAAGTGTATTTGTATAATGAAATAGTTGAAATGAAATAACTTTTGCTTTCTATGATAGACAGTATCTTTGTTTTGGTTCAAATATATATTCCTCATCACATATGAAGAGTGGCAACCAATGGAGTGCATATTTGGATTCTTTGATGCTTTACATGGTGCTATTGAGGAGCTTCAGTACAAAGGTAGAAAATCAACAACGCTAGCTGAATCAGGTATATTTTTTAATGATCATTTTTATCAATTAATGGACAATGCTCTCACTGACATGGTTTATTAAAAAAGCAAGATCTCCCGGCGTGGAATACAGCTGATTGTCCAGTCCTCCTTGATGGCAGCATCACAGAATCATACAGAGCCAAACTATTTTTGGAAGTACAGCATTCCATGAAACCAAATATTGCTACCAGGATAGTTAAAATCAATGTTTTCATGCCGCTCATAGTTTTTGTAGAACTTTTTCAGGATTATCCAGTTAAAGTTTGTAAGACAATGTTGACTTTCAGAGCAAAAGCATATGATAAAATCCCAATTCCAAAATTTTTGGATAATGGTTGGGATAGAATGGTGGCCAACAATGTGTATCAATTGTGAGGTTGCTCATAACTCCATCAACATTAAGTACATGATTGCTTGCCTTGCAAAACTTCGTTTTCTCTTTTTACTAAAAATGCACCAGGATGATAGGCACAAAACTTGTGGCAATGGACCAAGAAGAGAGGTCTTCAGGCCCAATAATTGAAATAAATGTTATTGAGAATGACATCCTTCTAACATCCATCTCACTGGAACAATGTTGCACTCTCTCTCAGGTTATGCAATGACATTATTATGGAGACTAAGAAAAATATCCGTAAAAAATTTTCATTCATTTTGAACAACAAGAAGGTAAGCTGGTTTTCACCCTGTGTTCCTCCTAACTCTATTCTCTTAACATTTGCATAATACATTTACATATTGCTAAAATTTTATTTTTGTAGATACTGCAAAGGAGCAAAACTAAAATTCAATGCAAGGACATTGTAAATAGAACAATTGAGCTAATTTAAAGCTATTGACTCGAGGTATTACTTGCAATCCCAAAAAAAAAAGTTAACATTTGACGTACTAATACAAAATGATTACAAGAATCATGTGATTTTCTATTATTGCCTAGAATCTCTCTCTTGACTTTTTTGCAATGGAGACTCCTTTTGAGAAGAGTTGAGTTTAGCTTCTTCCACATGCTACTTAGGTGGCTACTACTATATATCCTACTATTGTACATCCTTCGCAGGCTTGAGATTGCCCTGTTGCAATGGTACTGCCTCCTCATGCATCGACTTCTCATGCTTCTTTGGTGTCCTTGCCTCCTCGTGCATGGGTTTGGGCTCGGGCTACTTTGATGTCCCTGCCTCCTCGTGCATGGGCTTAGGATTTTTTGGTAGCTCTTCTTCGAAAGGATCAACTGCGACTTCTCCTTCCACATCCTTTGAGAATTGTTCGAGTAGCTCATCAACACCAACACCTTCTAGAATATCTTCTAGATTACTAGTGATAGGGACATTTTGAGCCTCTTGTTCAACCTGGAGATCTTCAAGGCCTTTTGAGCCCTAATCTATATGGAATGTTTGGTCTGGTGTTGGACAAGGGGAAGAGGCCTCTAATAGTTTCAAAATTGTCTTTTCTTTGAATCTATTTACATATACAGAGCCAAAACTATCCTCTTTCATCTGCAATAAAAGCAAAGAATTTTTTTGATATTTTTTGTACCAATGCATTGAATCTAGAACTTCTTAAACAGTATGCAATAAAAGTGCTTACAAATTTAGGCTGTATCTCTGAAAAGTATGTGTCCACCATATATTTTTCACTTATTAGAGTCCTCCATGCATAAGAGAAAGGATCCTCCTGTTGTGGTGTCTGTTTTATCAAAATAGAATGCTAAGATGCATATTAGACTATGAAGAGTGCCAAAATAAGAGAGAGATACAGATAAGTGACTATGATTACTACACCTACAATTGCATTCATTGAGTTGAATCTAACATCTTTAAATTTGGATCACGGAGGTCTAGTCCATCACTTAGTCTTTTGAGGCAGCTACAATGGGAATGAAGGTTGAGGGAATGCATACTGTTAAATTAAATTAGGCAACAAAATATAAAATTCATAGTTCTGCATGTAAAAGCCATATGGCTGACTTTTCAAGAGAAAACATGAAAATCACGTTTTACAGCAAAAGTATGTGGAATACTAACTTACAATTCTAAGACCTAGTGGGTGCCTTTTAAGGAGTTGAAGGTATAGCATAACTTTTGTTGTATGTCTATATGCACCAAACTCTAGTGATTGCTGCAAGAAAAACAACAAACATGAGGGGATTAGACCAAGAGGGTGTAAATACAATTTGAACATATCAGGATTTTTCCAATAGAGGGTATTAGTGGAAAAGGTCAGGGAACATACTCTAAACAATATGGGAGGAAAATCATATCAACCACATCCAAATTGCAAAAACGAAACCACTTGGAAATTCTTTTGGTTGACGTCTTGTTATCCTTCAACTTAAATTTGATAGCTGGATCAACTATATATATAGTGTGCTGAAGGCTTTGGTGGATATGACTCTTCAAAAAACTACAAAAATCCACTTCACTTAGCCTATGAAAAAGTGACTGCTACAAAGACATAAACACAATTGACCTAGAAAGATATACTTACTCTAGAGCTGCTGCAAGCATGATTGTGCAAGTGGCATGGTTTTCTTTCTGTGCTAAAGCCATGATGCAATCTTGTGTCAAATCCTAGCTCAGGTCATCATTCAGAGTCTTTATAGATATTATTATCCTTGGTCCAAGTTGTAGGAGCTTCTACTAAATTTGCACCTACCTCAGTAATGTCTGGGATTCCAAGACAAACATTGTTTCTTTAACTCACTCCCTGAGGGACTCTTCATATGCAACCTTGCCTCTAGTCTCATGTTGGTGAGTGACCTCTATTATCTTTACTACATCTACTTTAGGTTTCCTGGTTGGAGGTATCAACATGATATCTCTCATTTAAAGGTCATCCCAATCCTCTGCATTAAGGATCTTGACATATCTATACCTGACCCTTACAAGTTTTTGGATGTCTTTTTTCATTATAGTCACATTGCGTGCATGTGCTGCTACCAACATGGTGTCTTGGAAAAACTCTATAAGCCACTCTTTAGCAGCTTCTTAGAGAGCAAGTAGTGCGGTCCTTTGCCATCTAAAGTCCACGTGTCAGTTGATGCGTATTGCCCTCACAAGCCTTTGGAATGGTGCCATGGGTACTGCCGACCCAATGGCTTTCTGAGACTGCCTGATCTCCATCAAGACAGATCTACTTTGGCTCAACTCTCTTCTTCCTATTCCTTGCTAACATGTGCATAGGCTTCCATTCTTTGAGGATTTTGATCTTGATGGAGTTGTGGCAGCAGCCCCTGCAATGTCAGGTCCCTTTCCTTTCTTTCTAGCTATTTCTTTGGTTCTTGCCATAGTCTATTGCTGTCTTCTCCTAAACAGAAATCCAAACATAACAAAGAAACAATCCACCCAAGAGTTTGCTTGAAAATGCGATTTGGAGCAAAGATTTAGGCAAACTGTTGAAATCGCATTTTTGAGCAAATAATGTTTTGCATACTTCAGCAACACACTCCAGTAGTATACTCCTAATTTTGATGTATCAAACTCTAGAGTGCAAATGTTTTCTGCTGCTAAGATGAATCCAAACATAACAAGAAATACTCCATGCAAACATTTGCTAGAAAACACGATTTGGAGAAAAGATATGAAGAAAGTGTTGAAATCACGTTTTTGAGCAAATTTCTTTGCAGCATAATCTAATCAATCAGTTTGATGCAACTTCCTCCTAAATCTGATGTAGCAAACTCTAGAATGTAGATGAGATGTGCTTAACAAAAACAACTCATAAAGTGTCTTTAAGAGAAAGCTATAGAATGGCCATTTCACCTTAACAACAGGGAAAAAACAATGATGGGTGACAGATTGCTTACTTGGGCTTGTGTCTCCTAATGACAGATAGGTCTAGGTGATGGTTCAGGATAGAGATGGAGCTGGAGCTGCAATAGGTCTTTATAATGGAGGTGGTGAGTTGGTGAGGTTGGAGGCAACTAAAACTAAGATAGAAATGAAAAGAGAAGGGTAACTCTACTTGGTGGCCGTTTGGTCTCAAGCTGTAGTGGGTCGGTGTGTAGTGGGTCAGCGTGATAGAGCTGGTGAGGTTGTGGGTGACAGTTTGATGGGTGTCAGCTTGGGTGCCAGCTTGATGGGTTGAGCTAGAGCTATAGTGGGTCAGCATGATAGAGATGTTGAGGTTTTGGGTGACAATTTGATGGGTGTCAGCTTGATGGGTCGAGCTGTAGCTATAGTGGGTCTGGGTGATGGAGCTAAAGCTGTATTGGGTCAGTGTGATAAGCTGGTGAGATTGGATAGCACAAGCCTATAGGGAGGAAGATGAAACTAGAGATTGAGATGACAAGGGGGATGATTAAGTTTGGCATCTTGGTCTAAAAATAGGTGCAAGCAATCACTAGATACTTAACTCACTAGTACTTGGTACACTGTTTTTTAAATGTGTGGCTGACAAGTGTGACTTGCATAGATATCTGCACCATCTCCTCTTATCTTCACTTTTCTTCATCCATTCAATAGTTTTGATCTTGATCTTCTCCTACACCATAGCCTCATCTTCTTCCTAATTTTCATCTGGACAACACTTTAGCCTTGGCTTGCCTCCCACCATCATCCTCGCTTAGCTACACTCGTGCAAAAGCCATGGAGAGAAAGGATACAAGTACTTAAATACACCACAGTCTTGATCTACCTTTCCAAGTGTTTTCTTGATCTATCCAATTCCACTGCATCAGATCTTAGGCATTTGCTTCATCTTTTGCATGATCTAAGACCATTTTCTTTAAGATTTACCTGAATTTGTCTAGACCTGATGTTTTATATGGAACCTAGAGATTAATCATTTGTGGCCAAGGGGTTTTCTTGAAAATGTGATTTGAGCATATATCGCTTAGGAACACCCCATATCACATTTATGGGCAAAATCTGTTTCTATTCCACCTAGTCCCATGCATTTTATTGATCCAATTTTTGGGTAGATAGTAGTATTTACACAAATAGAAGTATTTGCTAGAAAACGCAAGTTCAGTGTATTTAGTTAGAAAGACCCTCATATCGCATTTATATGCAAACTTTCAAAGAGGAGGGCCTAACCATTCAAGTGATGCAGGTGATGTAGCAAGACCAGTCAGAAAGACCATTGACCTATCAACTATGCTGTAAGGGAGGAGGAATCTCTTGGTGATAATTTCTTTTTGAGTGCTTCTATTTCATTTAGCTACATGTGCAGGACTCAAATTTAATTTTGTATGATGCAGTCAAGAGAAGAAAGCCCAATGAGAAGGGTTCAGACAAAGGTGGATAGGGAGTTGCTAAGGGAAAGGAGAAGGAGGAAAAGAAGTCACCCCAACTACAGCTCTTCGAATTTTTATAAAAGTCTTAATGTCAAATGCAGTATCACAAATACTATGACATGTTCAATAAGGAGATGGATTTGCAGTCTCTTCTGGCATAGCACAAGGATTTTCTTGGAGAGGTGTATGAGTCCTTCAACAAGCTGACAGTTGAAGAATCTAAAGTTGTCAATAGTAAGACTTTTGTACATATCAACGACATTGCCAGAAATGACAGGATCAAGTTGTTGAGATATGGTGCCATGAGCACATGAATTAGAGGCTAAGGTATGGTATAGGAAAGAATTAAAGTATCCACCCTAGGATCTGGACTACATGATGTGGAGATGTGGATCAAGGATATTGTGACATGAAGTTGGGGGTAATGAAACTTCACACACCTCTTAGCTTCTTGCTCTTCCCAATCTTAATAATAGAGATCCTTATCACTTGCAAAGAGAGATGAAGAAAATATTTTCATGCAAATGAAACCACAACATATCTTTCTCCTTGATTCCCTTCGAGGAGAATGAATATGGTAACATCCCAAGTGACGTTGTAGTCCAGCATCGGGAGAAGAAAAGAATCCGTAGAGGCCATTATCTCACCAAGCCGGTTGGCACCAAAGAGAAGAGCGATGCATTGTTGAAAGAAGATCTTTTGGCTCAACATGACATGAACTAACATATATCCAGGGGCTTGAAGGGGCTTATTTGGCTAGATGGGTAAATTTCAGGGAAACATGGCACCTCCTTCACAGAAGCCTCTAGAAATGGCTCAAAATCATTCTACAAACTTCCACCAAAGAACTGATATCAGAAATTAAAGTACATATATATAGGGATGTGCCTTGAAGTGAGCTGTATACAAATATAAGTCTCATTGAAAATAGATAACTAGTTGAAGAGATATGGATAGTTTACTGAAAGGGGGTAAAAACTGCCATAGAAATAAATAGTCATATATAGAGACTCATAACTTCTTCTCTTGGACCCAATGCAAAAAACTAATTACATGCAAGGGAGACCCTTAAAGGGAGCTTTGCACTGATATAATTTCATTGAAATCGAACCACCGAGGAGAAAGTTATAGGCCAAATACTCATAGGGAGTCTAACTGCTATATTAACTGCCATCTGCCCATGCAAATTTCAACTAAGCAAACTACTCCCTCAAGGCTCCACAATTATCAATGATCCAATACCCCTAGAATTCACCTGAAAGAGAGGAAGAATCTTGCATGGTGGCTTGGGAAATGGATGGACCATGTGTGCACAGTGAGCGGCCAAACAAGAACTACTTTAGAGACTTGAATAGAGAGAGAAAAGAACATAGGAATGGAGAAAAGGAATGGAGACTCAAGGAAAATGATAAGAAGTGACTTTCATTGCCATGAGAGTAAGACTCCACTCAAATACACTCAATATACTAGAAAGACAAGCGAGGAGGAAAGGTTTCATACATACAAGAGAGAGCGGGAGCTTCAAAACTACTCAAAGAGAGAGAATGAACTAGAGAGAGAGGGATGGACTCAAGAGTCTACATAAGAGAATATCTACAAGGGGGAGATAAGGCTCATGGAAGAGGCTTGAGGAGACTAGAGCTACAGCAACATGAGGCCTAATGGTGGAAGAGATGATGAACAAGGGAGAGGAGAGCTACTTTTATAGAGATTTTGTCACCCTCCTTCACCCATTTACAATTGCTGCCTATAGATTCCTTTTCCTATCAATCACATAAGCCCGTATGTCACCATCCATGTCCTTTTTGGCTCCTCTTGCCATGTGTCTTATCAAAAGATGCTCAAGACTCTTAAAATATTGAGAAAGTCAAGAGTCTCCCCACATGGAGCCCATAGGGACCCTCTCTTTTCCATATGTCCACATCCTCCTTATTCCACATGGGAATTCTAGAAGGATTCCTCTTGATTCCACACTCCTCCACATGCCTTCCACATGCTTGGCATGTGGCCTCTCGTATATTATTGGGACACATGGACATGAGCCTACCTCTTTATATGACTCACTCTTCCTATTTTCTAAAAACCCCATAATATCCCATACACAAATAACTCTCACCCCATACCAAGGTATTTATAATTCATACTATGGTATTTACAATGATCCATTCCACTCATCCTCTCAATCCCATACAATATCTTAGAAAATAGAAATAAGTGAGAGCCGCTATGCTATCACTTCATACTCAAACTCTTATCAAACATAGGAGAAAAAAATACCAATGCCAAATTAAAAACATCAATTTTTAGCATCACATATTTCCCTCCCCAGCAGATCCTCTCTAATGATAGAGAGGGTCTGCTGGCCCTCAAGGTGGTCGATCATAGAAGAATTTAAGGCGATACTCATTGGTGCGTCTAGGTATCACCATGCCGTCAACATCCTCAAGCTGATAGGTTCCATTTGTGAACTTCTTTTTGACTCGATATGGTCCCTCCCATCGACCGATAAACTTTTTGTCTAGCTGCTTGTCTAGATGGCTATCAAATCTCATGACCAAATCTCCTTCTGCAATATCTTTCTTCTTGCGTAATTTGGTGTCAAAACAGGCCTTGCACCTTTTTTGAGAAGCTTCCAAGTTTTGTAAGGCCTGTAATCTGCATTCATCCAAGGCTTCTAGCTATACCAAGCCTTGAGCATAGGCATCCTCTTGTCCTTCTATTCTTGCAACAACAGTGCGAAGACTATGTATCTCCAATTCAATGGGCAAAATGGCTTCTATTCCATACATTAGTTGGAATGGTGTAAACCCAATAGCTAGCTTATGTGGTTCTGTAAGCCCATAAAACTTCTGCCAAGTGCCTATCCCAATGCCTTTTCTTGGTGTCTACAAGCTTTCCCATTGAATTGCACAACAATCCATTTGTTTTCTCAACCAAGCCATTACATTGGGGATAGTATGGCGTGGACATGCTATGATTTATCTTTAGCTTATGCACCACATCTTTAATTAGTTCATTTCTAAAAGAGGTTCCTCCATCAGTAAGAATTTCCAAAGGACAACCAAAGCGTGAACAAATTTGATCAAAGAGAAATTTTGCAACTATGCTTGCCTTGCTATTGACTGTGGCCTTGGCCTCTGCCCACCCAGTCACATAATTTGTGGCCACCAATAAATGCTAGAGTGGTCCCACAAAGTCCAACCCCCACCTCTCAAATGGCCCATATGCTAGAATAGGCTTCAAGGGCCCAAGAATCAACTGTCGCCTTCTAAACTTTTGGCATATTTTACAACCTCGACACCATTTATATATATCCTTATGGAGGCATGGACAAAAGTAACACCAATCTCTGCTTCTGTTGTGGAGTTAACCCTCGAGAAAACATGCCTTCTTCCAAATATTGCTGAACATCTTGTAGTTCTAGCCATCCAGTGTCTACCAAAGAAACCACCCCCTAGTCTTGTACTAGAATGGCTTGAGTAGCTAACTCATCTGCCCTTTGATTTTATTTTCTGTTTATATGAAGAAACTTGCAAAAATCAAATTAACTACATAGTGCCATAGCCTTTTGATTAAGCTCATTCAAATAAGGACTTCTTGTCTTGTAATGCCCTTGCATTTGCTTTATAATAAGCTGAGAATCTCCTCTTACTTCCAATTCTTTAACTTGTCTTTGAAGACAACCCTGCAAACCAAGAATCAAAGCATTATACTTAGCTGCATTGTTAGTTGTAATACCTGGAAGCTCTTGTCCTCTTGCCCACACCTCTTGACCTTCAAAATTCATTAAGACTATCCCCTCGGCTCCTTGTTGGCGTAAAGGACTAAAAGCCCCATCAAAATACAAGACCAAAGCTACTGGTGGTGTCTCCCTTTCATCATTAATGTCCTCCATATATTTCTTTTCTTCTCTTAGATCCTGCTGTCCTGTGAGCAAATCTGCCATAGTGGACCTAGTGGTATTTTCATTGACAAACGAGAAAGAGAACTCTTGAAGCTCTGACAACCATTTTGCAAATCTCTCCCTAGGATTAGGCTTGCGAACTAGATATCCTAATACAGATTGAGAGGTAAGGAAGAAAAATGGCTGAGATAATAAATAGGAGCGAAACTTCTTGACTGAAACACCAAAGAGAGGGCTTGCTGCTCCATATCTTCATACCTTGTTTCCACCTCTGTAAGCTGTCGACTAGCATAATAGATGGGTTGCATTCTACCTGCCTCTCCTTTTTGTAGCAATACAGCACCAACTGAATGCAAAGATACACTTGGATTTACATAAAAGTCTTGAGACCAATCAGGGGGCTTCAATATTGGGCCCTTACTCATAGCCTCCTTAAGTTGCTAAAAAGACTCTTGTTGCTCCACACCCCATTGGAAAGAAACTCCTTTTCTTGTCAACAAGTTCATCAGATGTACTATCTTTGTGAAATCATCATAAAAGCATTGATAATACTTGCTCTTTCCTAGAATTCTGTGAACACCAATGACACTCTTAGGACTTGGCAATGCCATGATTGCTTGAACCTTGTGAGGATCCAGTTGCAGGCCTTCTTCAGACACAATATGCCCCAACAAGACTACTTTTATTTGAGCCAAATGACACTTGCTAGGATTTAGACACCCTTTTGCTTCATCAATCCTAGCTAAGGCTATCTTTAACTTCTCCATGTGATCTATGTGCGGAGAATAAATGCAAAAATCTTTAACTTCTCCATCCGAAAACACCCTTATGAACTTTCCCAAGTAAGGCTCAAGCACTTGACTCATGAACCTTTGAAATGTAGTTGATGCATTGGTCAACCCAAAAGGCATCACTCTGTAAGCAAAAACTCCCCAAGGTGTGACAAATGATGTTTTCTTTTGATCTTCGTCCCGAATACGAATTTAAAAGTACCTAGAATACCATCACATACAGAATACATCTCATGCCTTGCTACTTGGTCTAGTATTTCATCTTGGAATGGAAAAGGAAAATGATCCCTCTTAGTGCATGCATTCAAAGGACAAAAGTCCACACAAACCTGCCACTTATTTCCTTTCTTTGGTGTGACAACTACAGGAGATATCCATTTTGAATCATCAACAAGAAAGATGAATCCCACCTCAAGTAGTTGTGTTACCTCTTTCTTTAGCGCCTGAACTTGGATCACCCCCAATTATCGCCTTAAGCGTTCGCTTGCTTTCTGGCTTCAACTCAATCTTGTGCTCCACAAGAGAGACTGGTCGAACCTCTGAATAGCTTGTTGCAAAGAGACATGGAAAATCATCTAACATATCCAAGTACTAGAGCTTCTCACTACCTGCTGATAGAGAATCACCAAGAAGCTCTTCATTGCTTTGGCGTCGTTTAGTGTGCTCTACATCCTCCACTTGAAGTGTCTCTACAGGATCTTCTTGCACCACCACCTTGTTCCTTCCTGACTCGTCCCAATCAGCACCAAGACAAAGACCAAAGGCCACTCCTTCCACCTCACCCTCTAAGCTAGACTCCTTGGAGTTACACCCTGTCTCTTCTTCTTCATCGGTTATTGAACTCTTTGATGTTGAAGACTCCTCCTTGTGACAACTTCCTTTTTGTGGCTTCTGATGTTGTAGTGCACCTTCTTATCATTTCCCTACAAAATCAATTCTCCAGTATCCCAGTTTTGAATAGCCTTCACCTTGCGTAGCCAAGGCCTTCCCAAAATCAATGGATAGGCACGTGCATCTGGCTTGGTAGGGATCACCTGAAAAGTAGTCGGCATAGAAATTCCACATACATCCACTTCTAGATTCTTCACAACTCCCAAGGTCTTAACCCTAGTGTTGTTAGCTAATTTGATGCGATAAGGAGAGGTAGTACTAGAGTATTTTATATCGGCATCTATCATGGTCTTCTCACTCATGACATTAATCGATGCACCTCCATCAATGCAAACATTAGAAATCACTTGACCATCAATGATCACATCAACCATAGGCACATCATCACCAACATCTATATCTACCTTTTGAACAACAAGAATGGCACTTTTCTTCTTTTTCTTCTTTGACACTCTTGTGCTTGCTAGCTTTCCCCATTCCTTTCGTAGTTTTGGAGACAAAGCAAGTAATTGACCAAAGGTGATATGAGCTTCCTTTTCTTTAAGGTCGGACAACAAGTCATAGCTTCCAATTCCTTGTCCTAAAGGAAAGTCTAACTGGCTAATTCTCCTTCTAGATGCCTTCTTTTTCTTACTACAGCGTTCCTCTTCCTGATGTTCCTCATCTACTTCTTCCTTGCTTTCTTCTTCTTCTTTTGCTTTACCACGCCCCCGTTTAGCCATCATTACCTCTCTTTCCTCATCCCCTGAAGAAGCTTCTAACAGGATACTTGTTTTTCTTCTTTCTTTCTCAATCTAGGACACTCGGGGCAATAATGAAATTTTTTATTACATTCATAGCAAGTGACCCCACTCTGGTCGATCGAGCATTAAATACCATTTTTGCCTTAGTGTCATGCACATCCGTAAAAAAACACGCTGCTAGGTCTGTTATCCGATCAAGTACTTATGGGATGGGCATGCCTCTTTGCATGTAAGTCAATTCCACCTAGTTTAAGGTGTGTCCAAAGTGTTATGCCCATCGGATATGCTTTGCATTATCGATCAAGCATAAACCACCATTTTTGCTCTAGTGTAATGCACAACCATAAAAAAACACGGTCCTAGTGTGTTATTCAAACAAGTACTTATCGAATGGGGGCTCCACTTTGCATGCAAGTCTCTTTCAACGAGGTTGAGGTGTGTGCAAAGTATTGTGACCATTGGATATCCTTTGCATGGTCGATCACGCATTATACACCATTTCTCCCCTAGTGATATGCACATCTGCAAGAAAACACGCCCTTAGGTGTGTTATCTGACCAAGTACTTATTGGATGGGTGTGCATGTTTGAAAACATGTCAATACCACCTAGGTTGAGGTGTAGGAAAAGTATTGTGCCCATCAGATATGCTTTGCATGGTCGATCGAGCATTAAGTACCATTTTTGCCTTGGTGTCATGCACATCTATAAAAAACCATGCTCTAGGTATGTTATCCAATCAAGTACTTATGGGATGGGCATGCCACTTTGCATGTAAGTCAATTCCACCTAGTTTAAGGTGTGTGCAAAGTATTGTACCCACCGTATATGCTTTACATTGTCGATCAAGCATAAAACACGGTTTTTGCCTTAGTGTCATACACAACCATATAAAAACACGGTCCTAGGTGTGTTATTCAAACAAGTACTTCTCAGATGGGGGCTCCACTTTGCATGAAAATCCCTTTCAACTAGTTTGAGGTGCATGCAAAGTATTGTGACCATCGGATATGCTTTGCATGGTCGATCACTCATTATACACTGTTTTTCCCTTAGTGATATGCACATCCGTAAAACAACACGCCCTTAGGTGTGTTATCTGACCAAGTACTTATCGGATGGGTGTTCCTCTTTGAGAACATGTCAATACCACCTAGGTTGATTCATAGGAAAAGTATTGTTCCCATCGGATATCCTTTGCATTGTCGTTCGAGCATTAAATACCATTTTTGCTCATGTGATGCACATCCGTAAAAAAACACACTACTAGGTATGTTATCCGATCAAGTACTTATGGGATGGGCGCACCACTTTGTGTGTAAGTTAATTCCACCTACTTCAAGGTGTGTGAAAAGTATTGTGCCCATCGGATATGCTTTGCATTGTCGATCAACTATAAAACACTGTTTTTGCCTTAGTGTCATGCACAACCATAAAAAAACACGGTCCTAGTTGTGTTATTCAAACAAGTACTTCTCAGATGGGGGCTCCACTTTGTACGCAAGTCTGTTTCAACTAGGTTGAGGTTTGTGCAAAGTATTTTGACCATCGGATATGCTTTGCATGGTTGATCACGCATTATCCGCCGTTTTTCCCATAGTGATATGCACATGTGCAAAAAAACACACCCTTAGGTATGTTATCTGACCAAGTACTTATCGGATGGGTGTGCCTCTTTGAGAACATTTCAATACCACCTAGGTTGAGGCGTAGGAAAAGTATTGTGCCCATTGGATATCCTTTCCATGGTCGATGAATCATTAAATACTATTTCTGTGCTAGTGTCATGCACATCCATAAAAAAACACACTGCTAGGTATGTTATCCGATCAAGTACTTATCGGATGGGTGTGCCACTTTGTATGTAAGTCAACTCCACCTAGTTTAAGGTGTGTGCAAAGTATAAAACACCGTTTTTGCCTGTGTCATGCATAATCAGAATAAAACATGGTCCTAGGTATGTTATTCAAACAAGTACTTATCGGATGGGGGTTGCACTTTGCATGCAAGTCCGTTTCAACTAGGTTGAGGTGCGTGCAAAGTATTGTCCCCATTGGATATCATTTGCATGGTCGATCACACATTATACAACGTTTTTCCTGTAGTGATATGCACATCCGTAAGAAAACATGCCCTTAGGTATGTTATCTGACCAAGTACTTATCGTATGGGTGTGCCTCTTTGAAAACATGTCAATACCACCTAGGTTAAGGCATAGAAAAAGTATTGTGCCCATCGGATATTCTTTGCATGGTCGATTGAGCATTAATTACCATTTTTGCCTTAGTGTCATGCACATCCATAGAAAAACACGCTGCTAGGTGTGTTATCCGATCAAGTACTTATGGCATGGGAATGCCACTTTGCATGTAAGTCAATTCCACCTAGTTTAAGATGTATGCAAAGTTTTATGCCCATCGGATATGCTTTGCATTGTCGATCAAGCATAAAACACCATTTTTGCCTTGGTGTCATGCACAATCATAAAAAAACACGGTCCTAGGTGTGTTATTCAAACAAGTGCTCCTCACATGGAGGCTCCACTTTGCACACAAGTCTGTTTGAAGTACTTGATCAGATAACACACCTAGCAGCGTGTTTTTTTTATAGATGTGCATGACACTAAGGCAAAAATGGTATTTAATGCTCGATTGACCATGCAAAGCATGTCCGATGGACACAATACTTTTCCTACACCTTAACCTAGGTGGTATTGACATGTTTTCAAAGAGGCACACCCATCCGATAAGTACTTCGTCAGATAACACACCTAAGGGCATGTTTTTTTACGGATGTGCATGACACTAAGGCAAAAACACTGTTTTATGCTTGATCGACAATCCAAAGCATATCCGATGGGCATACTACTTTGCACACACCTTAAAATAGGTGAAATTGACTTACATGCAAAGTGGAGCGCCCATCCCATAAGTACTTGATCGAATAACATACCTAGCAGCGTGTTCTTTGATGGATGTGCATGACACTAGAGCAAAAATGGTATTGAATGCTCGATCGACCATGCAAAGGATATCCGATGGGCACAATACTTTTTCTATACCTCAACCTAGGTGGTATTGAAATGTTCTCAAAGAGGCACACACATCCGATAAGTACTTGGTCAGATAACATCCGATAGGTATATCCAATGGTCACAATACTTTGCACACACCTCAACTTAGTTGAAACAGACTTGCGTGCAAAGTGGAGCACCCATCCTATAAGTACTTGATCAAATAACATACCTAGCAATGTGTTTTTTTACAGATGTGCATGACACTAAGGCAAAAACGGTGTTTTATGCTTGATCGACAATGCAAAGCATATCCGATGGGCATATTACTTTTCACACACCTTAAACTAGGTGAAATTGACTTACATGAAAAGTGGAGCATCCATCCCATAAGTACTTGATCGAATAACATACCTAGCAGCGTGTTTTTTTACGGATGTGCATGACACTAGAGCAAAAATAGTATTTAATGCTCGATCTACCATGCAAAGGATATCTGATGGGCATAATACTTTTCCTACGCCTCAACCTAGGTGGTATTGAAATGTTCTCAAAGAGGCACACCCATCTGATAAGTACTTGGTCACATAACATACCTAAGGGCGTGTTTTTTTGCGGATGTGCATATCACTATGGGACAAACAGTGGATAATGCAAGATCGACCATGTAAATCATATACGATGGTCACAATACTTTGCATGAACCTCAACCTAGTTGAAACAGACTTGCATGCAAAGTGGATCCCCCATCTGAGAAGTACTTGTTTGAATAACACACCTAGGACCGTGTTTTTTTATGGTTGTGCATGACACCAAGGCAAAAATGGTGTTTTATGCTTGATCTACAATGCAAAGCATATCCGATGGGCATAAAAGTTTGCACACATCTCAAACTAGATGAAATGGACTTACATGCAAAGTGGCATTCCCATCCCATAAGTACTTGATCAGATAACACACCTAGCAGTGTGTTTTTTTACGGATGTGCATGACACTAAGGCAAAAATGGTAATTAATGTTCGATCGACCATGCAAAGCATATCCGATGGGCACAATACTTTTCCTATGCCTTAACCCAGGTGGTATTGACATGTTTTCAAAGAGGCACACCCATACGAGAAGTACTTCGTCAGATAACATACCTAAGGGCATGTTTTTTTGTGGATGTGCATATCACTACAGGAAAAACGTTGTATATGCGTGATCGACCATGCAAAGCATATTTGATGGTGAGAATACTTTGTGCGCACCTCAAACTAGTTGAAATAGACTTGCGTGCAAAGTGCAGCCCCCATCCAATAAGTACTTGTTTGAATAAGACACCTAGGACCGTGTTTTATTATGGTTGTGCATGACACTAAGGCAAATGGTGTTTTATGCTTGGTCGACAATGTAAAGCATATCCAATGCGCACAATACTTTGGTGGGTGGATTTAACTTACATGCAAAGTGGTGTGCCCATGCCATAACTACTTGATCAGATAACATACCTAGCAGCGTGTTTTTTTATGGATGTGCATGACATGAGCAAAAATGGTATTTAATGCTCGATCGACAATGCAAAGGATATCCGATGGGCACAATAATTTTCCTATTCCTCAACCTAGGTGGTATTGACATGTTCTCAAAGAAGCACACCCATCTGATAAGTACTTGGTCATATAACACACCTAAGGGTGTGCTTTTTTACGGATGTGCATATCACTAGGGGAAAAATGGTGTATAATGCGTGCTCGACCATGCAAAGCATATCCGATGGTCACAATACTTTGTACGCACCTCAACCTAGTTTAAATGGACTTGCATGCAAAGTGAAGCCCCCATATGAGAAGTACTTGTTTGAATAACACGCCTAGGACCGTGTTTTTTTATGGTTGTGCATGACACTATGGCAAAAACGGTGTTTTATGCTTGATCGACAAGGCAAAGCATATCCGATGGGTACAATACTTTGCACACACCTTAAACTAGGTGGAATTGACTTACATGCAAAGTGGCATGCCCATACCATAAGTACTTGATTGGATAACATACCTAGTAGCATGTTTTTTTACAGATGTGAATGACACCAAGGCAAAAATGGTATTTAATGCTCGATCGACCATGCAAAGCATATCCGATGGGCACAATACTTTTACTACACCTCAACCTAGGTGGTATTGACATGTTTTCAAACAAGCACACCCATCTGATAAGTACTTGGTCAGATAACACACCTAAGGGCGTGCTTTTTTGCGAATGTGCATATCACTAGGGGAAAAATGGTGTATAATGTGTGATCGACCCGGCAAAGCATATCCAATGGTAACAATACTTCGCATGCACCTCAACCTAGTTGAAAGAGACTTGAGTGCAAAGTTGAGCCCCCATCCGATAAGTACTTGTTTGAATAACACACCTAGGACCGTGTTTTTTTATGGTTGTGCATTACACTAGAGCAAAAATGGTGTTTTATGCTTGATCGACAATGCAAAGCATGTCTGATGGCCATAACACTTTGAAAACACCTTAAACTAGGTGGAATTGACTTACATGCAAAGTGGCATGCCCATCCCATAAGTACTTGATCGGATAACATACCTAGTAGCGTGTTTTTTTACGGATGTGTATGACACTACGGCAAAAATGGTATTTAATGCTCGATCGACCATCCAAAGCATATTTGATGCAAAACACGCCCTTAGGTATGTTATCTATCCAAGTACTTATCAGATGGGTGTGCCTTTTTGAGAACATTTCAATACCACCTAAGTTGAGGCATAGGAAAAGTATTGTGCCCATTGGATATCCTTTGCATGGTCG
The DNA here is from genome assembly GCF_047967505.1 of Dipteris shenzhenensis. Classification (NCBI taxonomy): domain Eukaryota; kingdom Viridiplantae; phylum Streptophyta; class Polypodiopsida; order Gleicheniales; family Dipteridaceae; genus Dipteris; species Dipteris shenzhenensis. The sequence continues at coordinate 27,310,372 of NC_141605.1, read as the reverse complement.
ACCGAGCATTAAATACCATTTTTGATCTAGTGTCATGCACATCCATAAAAAAACACGTTGCTAGGTATGTTATTCGATTAAGTACTTATGGGATGGGCGCTCCATTTTGCATGTAGGTCAATTTCACCTAGTTTAAGGTGTGTGCAAAGTATTATGCCCATCAGATATGCTTTGCATTGTCGATCAAGCATAAAACACCGTTTTTGCCTTGGTCTAATGCACAACCATAAAAAAACACGGTCCGTTATTCAAACAAGTACCTATTGGATGGGGGCTCCACTTTGCACCCAAGTCAAGTTGAACTAGGTTGAGGTGCATGAAAAGTATTTTGACCATTGAATATGCTTTGCATGCTCGATCATGCATTATACACCGTTTTCCCCCTAGTGATATGCGCATCCGTAAAAAAACACGCCCTTAGGTGTGTTATCCAATCAAGTAGTTATCTGATGGGTGTGCCTTTTTTTAAACAAGTCAATACCACCTAGGTTGAGGTGCAAGTAAAGTATTGTGTTGATCGGATATGCATTGCATGGTCGATTGAGCATTAAATATCATTTTTGCCTTAGTGTCAAGCACATTTGTAAAAAAACACGGTCCTAGGTGTGTTATCGGATCAAGTACTTATCTGACCAACACGCCACTTTTGATGCAACTCAGTAACACCTAGGTTGAGGTGGTTGCAAAGTATTGTACCCATCGGATGTACTTTGCATGGTATATCATGTATTAAACTCCGTTTGTGCCTCAATGTCATGCATATTCATAAAAAAACACGCTTTTAGGTGTGTTATCCGACCAACTGCTTATTGGATGGGTGTACCACTTTGCATGCAATGCAATACCACAATTTTTGAGGCTCATGCAAAGTATTGTGCCCATCGGATATGCTTTGCATTGTCGATCAAGCATTAAACACCATTTTGGCCTTAGTGTCATGCACAACCGTCAAAAAATGTGGTCCTAGATGTGTTATTTGACTAAGTACTTATGGGATGGATATGCCACTTTGCATGTAAGTCAATAACACCTAGGTTGAGATGTGTGCAAAGTATTGTGATGATCGGATATGCGTTGCATTGTCGATCAAGCATAAAACAACGTTTTTGCCTTAGTGTCATGGACAACCATTAAAAAACATGGTCCTAGGTGTGATATTCAAAAAAGTACTTGTCGGATGGGGGAGCCACTTTGCAAGAGAGTCAATTTCAACTAGGTTGATGTGCATGCACAGTATTGTGTCTATTGATTATGCTTTGCATGGGGGATCACACATTATACACCGTTTTTCCCCTAGTGTTATGCACATCCGTCAAAGAACACGCTCTTAGGTGTATTATCATACCAAGTACTTATTGAATGGGCGTTCCACTTTGCATGGAACACCATACCACCGCTTTTGAGGCATGTGCAAAGTATTGTGCCCATCGGATATGCTTTGCATGGTAGATTGAGTGTTAAATACCATTTTTTTCTTAGTGTCATGTAGAACCGTCAAAAAACACGATCCTAGGTGTGTTTTTCAAATAAGTACATATCGCATGGGGATGCCACTTTGCACACAAGTCAATACTACCTAGGTTGAGGAACATGCAAAGTCTTGTGTCCATTGGATATGATTTGCATAGTCGATCGCACATTATACACCATTTTGTTCCTAGTGTTATGCACAATCGTCATAAAATACGTTTGCAGGTGTGTTATCTAAACAAGTACTTATGGGATGGGTGCAGCACTTTGTATGCAAGTCAATATGACCTAGGTTGAGGCATGTGCAAAGTTTTGTGCCCATCGGAGAAATGTAGATGCGATAATATTAGCATATTCTCTGTATGTGTATATGTGTGTGTGTGTGGCAAACAATTTTGATACAACAAAGTAAACACCTAGTGCACAAATCATGCACTTCATACCTTGAGTATTATGTCAAAATAAAAGCTGAAATAAGCTTGTTGATGAGGATAAATACGCCCTTGAATAAAAGCACAGTTGTTGTATGACCACAATAGGATCGCTTTAATACTTGTGATTTTGCCCACATGTAAGTTTGCAAATAGTATAAAAAATCGTATAATAATATATTAATAGTTTGCAAATGCGTATAGCAAGTGAGTAATGGGAAGTGGAAGTGGGAGTGAGGAGGGAGGAGTGGAATGGGAGAGGGGAGGTAATAGGGGTGTATGATAATAAGTATAAAAAATAGTATAATAATATATTAATAGTGTGCAAATGGCAAGTGAGTAATGGGAAGTGGAAGTGAGAGTAGGGAGGGAGGAATGGAATGGGAGAGGGGGAGGTAATAGGGGAGTGAAATGAGTGAGGGGAGTTAATAGGGGATGAAAAAGAGGAGGGTGAGATGGGGAAATATGGGATTTTGGGAAATGGAAGGGTGGGATGGGGAAATGGGAGGAGTATGGGACGTGGTGGAAATGTGGGATGGGAGTGTTGGCAATGGGGGAGAAAGAAGAAATGGATGGGGGGAGGGCCAATGGAAGATTGGGATGAGGGATGGGGGTCCAATGGGAGAGGGGGAGTAATGGGAGCCAATGGGAGAGGGGAGGAATAGAAAGCCAATAGGAGAGAGGGGAGGAATGGAAAGCCAATAGAAAAGGAGGAAAACCTAGTTTTCCTTATATATAGTCTTCCTTCTTCATTCATTCTCCCCTCATTTCATTCATTGAAGCAAGAAAGCAAGGACGAGCAAGAAAGCAAGGAAGGAAGAGCAAGAAAGCAAGAAAGAGCAAAGTTACAAACTTCTCCCCGGTACTTGTAATTTTTTTAAATTAATTCTTTATCTAAGTTTTGTAGATTTGTTTTTTTTTAATTTGAAGAGAGAGAAAGAAAGAAAGAGAGAGAGGAACTAGAGAGAGAAAGTTTAGAGAGAAGGAGAGGAGCCTTGGGGGCCGCGGCCTCCAAGAGGAAGAGGGAAGTG